>NC_070584.1:30858790-30886290 GCF_027409825.1 Scomber japonicus | reverse complement strand
GAACTTTGGTCACCAGGTTTCCCCCTTTGTGTGTGTGTGTGAGTATAATTCAGTTAAAGGGGGTGGTTGGGGGGAAGTTGGGGTGTGTGGGGGGGGGTGGGGAGGCGGTTTGCAAGTGTCCGTATCTGTCTCTGAGCTGGAGACGAGTGTTGGGGGGCGGGGGGTATGTGTGATGGGGGTCATCCTGTGGCCATGTGAACAGGAAGGTGCGGGTTCAGTGTGAAGGGCTGAACCTCTGAGCTGTTTATCAGATAGCTAATGAAGCAGAGCAATCCTGAGAGGGACCCAGGGAGTGAGGGGAGGGGGCCGAAGAAAGGGGAGAGAGAAAGAGAAGAGGGGTAAAAAGGTAGAAAGAGGGGTGGAGTGATGGGAGTTTGAATATGGGGAAGATCCACAGCGAAGCCAGAGGAATCTCCCTTTTAATTGTTATCGGTTGAGAAGATTAAACCGCAGTCTCCCATGATTTCACTGAAGCTTTATTCCCACTACAACGAGTAGGAAAAATACACATCATAGTATTTATTACATTTCCTGGTTTAAAATCAGCAGAGGCCATATCACTCAGCTCCGGCCATAAACATTTTCTCTGGCTGCGAGAGAGGCGGCGGAGCTGTGTTCCCAACTCCCATCATCACAGTCATCCAGTTTACTACAGGCTGCACATTCATCAGCGTGGTTTCACAGGAAAGAGAGGGGAAAAGAGCCTGCTTCATTACAAGTCCAAATAATCAACACGTCAGACGATCAAAACAGTATTACAGTGTAGATGTCAGTGTTTGATGTTTCACCGTTTCCAGCCATAATTAATCCCGCTCACATCTTAGAAGGAGGAAGACGAGATTGAATTAGATTTTTAAAAATGGCTGAAATGTGAACCGGCTTCTGATTCAATTCTCAGGCCAGATATTAAGGAGTGTTTGCATTGATATTAAATATTACATATAACAGTGTAATGTGTGAAAGCTGCGACTAATGATTATTTTGAGTGGACGTACAAATAGCTTGTTCTTGTTGCAGTATAACATCAAAACCAGCAAAAAATATGAATTTACAAGAATATAAAACAGAAAAAAAAACATATCTTTAATTTTGAGAATATGGAAACCGTGGATATTTGCCATTCTTCTATTTTTCTCCATTAAATTTTTTTTTCTTTAAAAAAAAAAAAAAATCCGAAATAAGGATCTATTACGAGAGTGTGTCATATATTGTAAATATTTTAAATCCCTTTGAGGCAAATTTGGCTTTTAGGCTACACAAATAACATTAACTTGACTGTTCACTTATAATATTTATCGATTACCCAAATTGGTGAGAATTACCTCCCGTCTCCTTCTGTATTTTTTCAAGTAACTGTGTCAAAAAACATAAAAATAGAAATATTATAAATAGAAACAAACAAACAGACTTGTCTTTTAAGCGAGGTAATATCTACATACTATATTTCCAGTAATGCGTAAGTTGTACTCCATATATAACTTTTCTCCTGTTATATGCAATAAACCAACAGGAAGGTAAACCTAGTTTTGTCGGATAATTAAATTTTCCTGTCGAGCAAAAAAAGGCAAAAAAACAATTGGAAACACAGATCGCGACGGCGCTGGATGCTTGTGGAAAAGCGAAGCTGCTTTGATTGGCTTGTTCCGCTGTCAGTCATACACGGAGGTGCCATTATTGGCTCGTGTAGCAGTGTGAGAATCTGGTTTGTTCATCAGGGGCCAGAGGGTGAGAGGTCAGAGGTCAGGCTCAGGGGAGCCATCAACATTGAGCGGTCAGGTGACCCTGAACGATCCTGAGATAGGACGGCCTCCACTCCCCAAGGAGGAGCATTCCTTCGCTGCTAGTGTGTGTGTGTGTGTGTGTGTGTGTGTGTGTGTGTGTGTGTGTGTGTGTGTGTGAGAGAAGGCATGTGCTTAAACAATACCGCATCACATACAGTAATTTAGCTCATAGTTACAACCCACTGGCTCAGTTAGGTAGGCTTATTGAGCAGCATTTTTAACATTTTTTACATCAGTTTTTTCAGACTTTGGTCCAGAACATGACATCTTAATAACTACAGGTCAGATTGCATTCAAGTTGTTGTATTTATCTACAGTCCCTTAAGATTTTTCCCATTTTGGTGACCCTCTGACCATGAATGTCGTGGTCAAAAGTTGTTGTTTTTGCACAAGAAATATAAAAAAAAATCTAATTAGACTTTTGGCATGAAATGTATTGGTCACATTCATATTCCCCATAGATGAACTTTACCCATTTTGGACATGCCACAAGCTTTAACTCCATCAAAATGCCAAATGTCAGCTTTGCATGTAACATTTCTAACAGACAGATTACCATTAAACATAATATCCATGTTCTCAGTCCCAGAGTCCCAGGAGATGATTGCTAGTGATTTTCCTGACACTTAATCTGCTGCCCCTGTCAAATCAAAAATGTCACTTTGATGGACACTTTGCTCTTTACTCTTATCTCTAAAAAGTAATAGCTGCATTTACATTACATTTGCGTTGTGTATACATGCTTCTTAAAGCATCTACTGCTATATTTTGATGGCACGCTGACATTTTCTCTCGCTCCCCCCATCTGGTCAAAACATCTACTTATGCACATAAAATATCAAAATCAAATGGACAGTTTGACCTGAAATGTACTGAACACATTTCCTGCACCCCAGAGGATGAATCCTCCGCATCTCTGACACTCGATGAGCTTTTTCTCTTGCAGCCGAAACATCAACTGTGCATTCATATTATCTTACAGACAGACTGCCGTGAAATCTGCTGAGCGTAGTTACACTCCATAGTGGGTAAACTCTTTAATAGAGTAGAGTTATTTAGGGATGTAATGAACATTGAGGCCTCTAGGAGCTGCCAGTGGGGAGTTCATTTTAGTCTTATGTGCATTTTGTAGGTGTGAGCATGAAAGACAAACCTATGAAAACTACTGCAGAGGGAATACAGAATCTGCTAAATATGCAGAGTGAGACAGCCAGCTGCTACTCTGTCCAACTGTACCACATAAAACATCCTGATGTGGCTGGATGGAACACACACATGCACCAAAACACATACACACACACACACACACACACACACACTTACTCATACGCAGACTGTAGAGCACATAAACTGTGCTGATGTGCTCCTCCAGAAAACGAGACAGGCAGAGCGTTTTAGTCACTTTAGTAGGAGACAGAGAGGAAGCCAACTCCACACCTCTCCACCTTACTGCTGACCTGTCTGGATTACAGCTCTGCTCTGCTGCGAGGAATTCACAGCTTTTAAACTGTGTGTGGCAGGACATACAGTATGTGTGGGCTACCAGAAGGGTTGGCCACTACTACCTGGCCGGTTGTGGGAAATGTGCATATTGTACATAATGTTTATAGTATGGTGAAACAGAGCTTAACAGTGTGGCTAAAAACTTTATTGCACAAATAGTTTCCTGTACAACAGAGATAGATAAAAGAGTGATGTTCAGCCAAACTTTTGAAAACGCCTTCTGCATTTATTTCTTTAGATATTTTAAAAGGATCCATTGATTTGAGTTTGTATTTTATTTTTCTGCACCAGGTAGACTGCAGTGTCATGTTTGCATTAACAGGAGCTCAACTGCAGACGTCACTGCAGCTCTGAGTAGAAAAGAGAAGAAGTAAATGAGTTTTCCCTCTTTACAGGAGTTATGTTGCATGATTGGTTATAGCTCTTGTTGGAATAATGAAACATTGAAGAGTTTATGGCAACACAAATCTACCAAAGAAAAAAAAAAGCCTTTTAATTTTTGATATGTTTAGTGTTTTTTATTGCTCAATAGTATACCTGATGAGCTGAAATAAATAACTGAATTATAAGCAACTTTAATAACACTTAAAATACAAACATGGCTTCTTGTTTCCTGACTTAAATACCAGAAGTTTAAAATGTGCATTTCAGCCGTTCTCTTTCTGCCTTCCTCTTTGATTTCATTTGTCAATTCATGTGCTGAAGTAAGCATTTGTCTGTCTGACTGCGAGTCTTTGTGTCACCGTCCAGTCTTTTCCAATCAGGCTGGACGTGCCAGGGGTCAGCAGCTCTGACCTGCTGGCTCCGGTTCACCATAAATATTATGGAACTACGCACAGACGCCCTCGCTGGGTGTTTAATATAGTGCTGCTCCAGCTTTCACTGGGTTATATAGTCTAATAATAATGCTGCCTGCACCATATACTTAGAAATAGTGCACACAAATCAGGATGGAGTGCTGCTTTTCTTTTATTTCTGGAAATCTGTCATCTCTTTAACTTTGCTTTTCACTTCTCATCTGTCGTACGGTGTTGTTTTAGGCTGTTGGACCATGTCAGTTGTGTTCAAATCTGTTTCGTGCGTGTGCATTCATGGCCACGTGTGTTTTCATGTGTGCCAGCAGCACAGTAGGCCTGTGGGAGTGCTCTGTCCTCCTTTCCCACGGTATGCGTCCCATGAGCCCCCGCGGTGACGTCAGGACAGAGGTACGGGCGAATGCCCCGCTCAGAGGTCGCAGGTTCACTTCCTGTCTGTCAGGATCGAGTTGGGCAGGGTCCAGTGTGGAGCGTCGAACTGTCTTTATGATCTCTCAGTGGTTTAACCTCTCTGTCTCTGTCTCTATCTGTGTCTCTTTCAGGCTATGTGGCTCATGCTGCAACAGGAGGAGCCAGAGGATTTCGTCATAGCGACGGGGGAGGTGCACAGCGTGAGGGAGTTTGTGGAGAAGGCCTTCAAACATGTGGGGAAGAGCATTGTGTGAGTACACACACACGCGCACACACACACTTCAAACATGCATTTACATGTCAGTTTTACGTTTCAGTATCATGTTTGAAGGAAGTCGTACTTATTACTCAGATATATATTACTTGTGCATCTCGTTCAGTCTTCTATAGAAAACTGTTATGAATGTCTCTTAATTATCATTTCTTAAATCTGGGTTATAAAACAATATTTTGCAGATCAGTCAATTGACAGATGTAGAAACAATCCTCTTACAGCAGATGAGTCTAAAAATACAATATGATGGAGGATTGTATTGCTTTGAAGTGAGGGGCTCATCAGCTCAGGCCAGCTAAATTTCAGCTTTGATCTTTGATGGTCAGTTGCCAAGAAAACAAGTTCAACTGACAGTCACAACTTAATGTGCTCTGATTTTCTGACCTATTTGAGTCGGGTTACCAAACATAGTTAGGAATTTGCCTTGGTGAGCTTTCAGAGGTGAGAAGTAACAAAGTATTTATACTTAACGTTACTGTACTTAAGTAGAATTTCCAGCTATCTGTATTTGGGATTGTGGATAGTTGAACAATGTGCAGACAGTGCAGGAATCTGACAGCAGCAGGAAGTGTCCGACCATATGAACACATGCTGGCTGAGCACTGTTTACAGAGGTTGATTATAACGGCAGTCTGTGAGTCAGTGAGGAGTGATTAACTAAATTAAAACAATTAACGCCTTATGCTCGGCCCTTACTGTTAACACTGACGGCCCTAATATTTATATATTATATATTTATTTATATTTGGCTTGCAGCAAAACTAGACTGTGTCCAGTGATTTATTTTCTGTGCAGGTTGTTAACAAAAGAGGAAAACGATCTTTTTTAACTCTGAGTTATAAGGTGTTGTGTAGTTGGAGCTTCTTTCTATGAGGAAAACTTATTAAACATTTAAAGTCGCCGTTTATTTGCATATTTGCTGCTTCTCACATACATTAATAGAGGACGACATACAGCAGACCTCTAGCCGACATCTTGGCACGTTAACGTTCTCTTTTCTTCCTGTTTTTCACTATCAAAATAAAAGCATTTTAAGTAGTTCAACTCAAAGCTTTCAAAGGAAATTAAATCTCTGGTTAAACACAACAATAACCATTTCTTGTTCCTTATGTCATGTAAATATTTCCAACTGTAAATAAACTTTGCCCTTTTAACTGACCATTAATTCACTTATTTATTTATCTATCTAACTTAACATTTCTTAACATAAGGAGAGGGAAAAATAATTTATTCTTCTGTATCTAAGCACATTTCAGAGCCTGTACTTTCTTACTTTTACTTGAGTAAAGGAGTTGAATCAGTACTTTAACTTTTACCAGTCTTTTTTATATACAAGTATCTGTACTTCTACTTAAGTACAGAGTGTGTGAGTACTGGTGAGCTCACAAGACAGACGTGGCAATATTCATGCGAGTCTGCAATTCTGAGGTTAAATACCTAAACATATTAAAAATACACAAAACCACCAATAACTAGAAAGACAACCATCATTTTTGGCACTTTACTGTATCTTAAAGTGCCAAAAAGTTTGCTATTCATGAGTTGAATAGCCTGAGGGGATGTATTTCCTTTAAACCACTCAGTTTTACTACAGTTGATCACGATGAGCTGTATTAAGCTGGCTTTCTGACTAATGCGGTATAAAAGACTCAGTGTATCAAAGGATCTACAGAGCAGTGAGAGTCATTGACAGCTATCACCACATCCTATAATCACACAGTCATTAACAAGCAAAGTCAGTTTAAATACTGATGCTGCCTTTAACCCTCCTGTTGTCCTCCCGGGTCAAATTGAACCCATCTCTTTTGACTGTTCCTTCTTCCTCCCTTCCATCTTTCCTTCCTTCCTCCTCCCTCCTTCTTTCCTTCCTTCCTCCTCCCTTCCTTCTTTCCTTCCTCTTTCTTTAATTTTTCGTTCATTCTTCCCCTCCTTCCCTCTTTCTTTGCTCCCTCCTCTTTCCATACTTCCTTCCTCTTTTCCTCTCTCCCTCTTTACTCCTTTCCTTCCTTCCTTCATTCCTTCATTCCTTCCTTCTTTCCTCCCTTCCTTCCTTCTCTCCTTACTTCCTTCCTCTTTTCCTCCCTCCCTCCTTATTCCTTTCCTTCCTTCCTTCCTTCCTTTCTTCCTTCCTTCTCTCCTTACTTCCTTCCTCTTTTCCTCCCTCCCTCCCCCCTTATTCCTTTCCTTTCTTGACCTGAGGACAACAGGAGGGTTAAGAGAACTGACAGTACAGCTTTCTCTCTCTCTTTCTCTGATATGTACCAAATGGCAATTACTGTATATTATGTGAGGATTACAAGTCTGTCTTTACCTGTCATGTAATGATCGATATTACAGATTCCATGTGTGAAAAGCTGCATATATTTTGGAGCTTCTGTCTCTTGTTCAGTGCTAGAAGTCAAAGCCCCCTCCCCCATCCTCTATCTCACCTCTCATTCACCTCCCTCGGGTGTCCTGGAAGACACTGACATGTTGGTGAAGGTGTGTGTGTGTGTGTGGTCCACTTATTCCTCATGTTGTGGGGACATAAATCTATTTCAACAGTTATCATAATGGGGACTCGCCTCCCTTATGGGGACAAAAAGCTAATCCCCTTAATGTAAATCATTAATTTTGGGGTGAAGACTTGGTTTAAAGTTAGGTTAGGTTATGTTAAGTCTTCAGGAAATTAATGTAAATCAGTGTAGTGTCCTCTGAAGTGGCAGAAACACAACTACTGTGTGTGTGTGTGTGTGTGTGTGTGTGTGTGTGTCTGTTGTGTTGACACAAAAAGACAGGTGACATGTTTTGTCTGCAGATGTTAAAGAAACAAGCTGCACTAGAAAGAAAGAGAGAATGATCAAACCTTCCAGCAGCTGTGAGAAAAAATGCTCCTTCCTGTTAAAAAAAAAATATATATATATATATACTGTATATATATATATATCTTTCTTTCCAGGTGGGAGGGAAAGGATGAGAAGGAGGTTGGCCGTTGCCAGGAAACCGGGGTGATACATGTGAAGGTGGACCCCAAATACTTCCGTCCTACTGAAGTGGTAAGTCTGCTATATGTGTATATGTGAGTGTGAGTGTGTGTGTGTGTGTGTGTGCGCGCTGTTTATTATATGTTTACATCACACACACAGGCCTGGAGGATGTGGTGCCGCACGCGCTGCCCTCCTGGAAGTAAGTGGGTGTGAGTTAAGTGTGAGTAATTGTCTCGGCCTTTAAATTATACCAATGGGACGATATCAGAAATAGAATAGAAATAGAAAGCCTTTTTATTGTTAGATTGAGTATATTTGGAGTTCTATATCTGAAACAAGTGCTCAGTAGTCTATAATAAACAAACAATAGGACAGACAACATAAACAATCACACAAGGGGAATAAATAGTTTTAAAAATGGTGTAAAAAAAAAAGAAGCTAAAATAAATAGTATTGCACTTAAATAGGCTGAATATTGCACTTAAGACTAAAGGTGTGTTAGCTTGAGAGCCCACAGCTAAAACATATATTATTACAATATTTAACCCTCCTGTTGTCCTCAGGTCAAGGAAGGATGGAAGGAATGAGGAAGTAAAAGAGTAAGGAGGGAGGGAGGGAAAGAGGAAGGAAGGAAGGAGGGAGGGAGGAAAACAGGAAGGAAGGAGGGAGGGAGGGAGGAAAAGAGGAAGGAAGTATGGAGAGAAGGAAGGAAGGAAGGATGGAAGGAATTGAGGAAAGAAGTATTGAAGGAGAAGGGAGCAAAGAAAGAGGGAAGGAAGGGAAGAACGAAGGAAAAATTAAAGAAAGAGGAAGGAAGGAAGGAAGGAAGGAAGGAACAGTCAAAAGAGATTTGACCCGGGAGGACGACAGGAGGGTTAAAATGATCTAATGAGACCATGCATGATTACATAACATCATTGACCCATTTTTTAAATTTACTTACACTACCGATCAAAAGTTTTAGAACACCCCAATTTTTCCAGTTTTCTATTGAAAAAATCTTTTCAAGCTTACCATCTTGGTCTTTTTTCCTAAGGTAGTTGTGGCATAGCTTGGACTTATGTTTTGGGTCATTATCTTGCTGTAGGATAAACCCCTGACCAACTACATGCATACCAGAGGGAACTGCATGGCATCGCTGCAGAATGCTGTGGTAGCCAACCCTGGATCCAGAAAATTAGCCTCAGACAGTCAAGCTTCCTCCTCCATATTTGATAGTTAGTGTCACACACTGAGGAACCATCCTTTCGCCTACTCGATGGCGTAGAGACAGAATATTTTAAATCTTGATTCATCAGTCCATAACACCTTCTTCCAGTCTTCAGTAGTCCATTGGTGGTGTTTCATGGCCCAGGCAAGCCTCTTCTTCTTATTCTGATGTCTTAAGCAATGACTGTCTTGCTTCAACTGGACTTGTCAAACCTGCAACTCCAAGTCTTCTCTTCATACTTCAGAGACTTGCTTACTACAACCGCTATGAAGCTGTGCTTGAAGCTGTTTGTCCTGTGAACCACCTATCATGCACGCTGTTGATTCTCAGAAACTCTGTCTTCTTTTCAAGCTTGCCATCTTGGTCTTCTTTCCTAAGGTAGTTCTGGCATAGCTTGGACTTATGTTTTGGGTCATTATCTTGCTGTAGGATGAACACCTCTTGGTCAGGTACATGCATACCAGAGTGTACTGCATGGCATCGCTGCAGAATGCTGTGGTAGCCGACCAAAACTCCTGTGTGATGAAGTATTTGAATTTTTGACACCGTCTTCAGTAGTCCATTGGTGTTGTTTCATGGCCCAGAAAACTGACTCTTCCTTTCAGAGTTTCTCCCAGTTTCTGAATGTGAAGGTGGTGATGGTGAAGGAAACTGTACTCACCTTGACACCTTGACTTTCTTCTCAATTTTTCTGTAGGAAAGACCTACAAGTGTTCTTGTATAATTTTCAGTTTTGGGTAACCTTACCTTTTTTTTTAAACCTCTGGCAGTTCACCACTTACCTTTTGTACCATTTCAAGCTATTCATTAGACTTGAACTGCTTGAATTTCAATTAAAAAACTGGAAAAACTGGGTTGCTTTAAAACTTTTAACCGGTAGTCTACATTGTTGAACTTTTTAGATTTCTTGCTTTGTGTGCAGGTAGCCCATATTTAAAAAAAACCCTGCAGTTTCTACCTCAGAATAAATGACCACAGTAATATATAATTCATATTGTTCCACATAATTCACAGCACATATTTCCTGCTCCTTAACATGAATGTAACATGTTTTCACTGCATGTATCTGATTACCGGTCATTGTGTCTGGAACCGTTCACTTATCAGCCGTGAACGCGTCCAGTTGACAGCTTGGTCTTGCTTTTATTGTATGCTTTAAAACAGCTGGAAACAATGCGCCCCTAACCGCTTCTCCGAGAGTAATGTAGGCTGCATCCTGCCTGTTGGTGCTGAATGGGTGCTCGTATCCAGGGACCTTGAACCTTGTTTTATTTCACAGCCGAGGCGTTGGTTGGTTTTTTCATCAGCTTGTGTTACGAACAACAAATCCTGTGTTCATAACAGCTGTGAGCATCCAACTTGAAGATATGAGCCAGCAGATTATCCCTCCATCTCTCTTTCTTGGTGTGGAGTGTCAGTGACATTTGGGAGGTCTTTCTCTCATCGCTGTGGCCTCGGGGGTATTGTGGCTGCTCCTCGGGGGACGGTGTAGGGTTACCCAAGGGGTGTTGTGGCCCGAGATTAGCTTTCAGGTTCTCGGTTTAAAGCCAGGAGGATCGGGCATGGCAAGATTAGAGCTTGAGATCCAGTTGAGTGATGGCGGAGGATTAAGCAAGGAGGCCTCGCTGACTGACTGCTGAGGAGATGGAGACACCGGTCAGACACCTGGACCTGTATTCTTTGTGTGATGTCGCCTCATTCATTCACGGTCCTAACCCCAAATCTACGCTGGGAACGACTCCAGAATCAGAGTCAAGTCAACCGCAAAGAAACAGTTAGGTGTCTTTCACAAGCGGTTTAGTCATACATCAACAAACAAGCATACCTTGGAGTGCTGATGCTTTTCTAATGTGTTGATGTGTAACAAGGAAGGAATGCAATACACACGGAGGAAAAAAAAAACCCTATCGGAGAACATAATCGATCAATAAAGCTGAACTTTTGATACAGTGCAGCTAAATATCCACTTCCTGCCAGAACAACACACAAAATAGTTTCCTCGAAGATTTTGTTGCTCATGCCAAATATCCCAATGTGCACAACAATTTATCAATTAAGGGACCAGGAAACTAGAAACCCCTTTTTATAATGTCATCCAATCCAATAGAAAATCCCTTTAAAAATAATAAACGCCCTGCAGGTTTCCACTGAGGTATTGATTTTGGAGGCTGCTTGAGTTATGACAGCGTATTGGATTGCATTGCAAAGAGTTTCTAATCTTTTTAGCCCTGCAATAAGTGAGGTGGACAAAATAAAGAAACACCTTCCACAATACAACACTAACACTATAAAACAGCCTTAAAACAAACCAGGCAGTCTTGGATTATTTCCGCCCTAATGAAGCATTTAAATACGCCTGACTAAATAAAGGCTCCAATTTAAAAGTGCCTGAAGAATGTTTTCTTTCTTTTAGCACCTTAAAATCCCCCTTCCACTCAAAAGTGTGTTATGCTTGATGTTGCTCCTCTTGGATGATTGAGCCTCATTCTGAAGGATTTTCTCCATCATCTGTTGAAAGAGTGGAAAAGGGGGAACTCACCTTGAATGAGATAAAGATATGTATCTGTGAGCAGGTATTTATCACGTCACTGAAGCCAGATGTGGTCCAGTTGTTAAGCTTTCCTCTCACTGCTGTGACCTGAGGGGGGTTTCACTGATTCTGGATTTTTTTTAAATCCTCCTGTTGTCCTTGAGGAAGGAAGGAAGGAAGGGAGAAGGAAGGAAGGAAGGAAGGAAGGAAGGAAGGAAGGAAGGAAGGAAGGAAGGAAGGAAGGAAGGAAGGAAGGAAGGAAGGAAGGAAGGAAGGGAGGAGGGAGGGAGGAAGGAAAAGAGGAAAGGAAAGAAGGGAGGAAGGAAGGAAGGATGGAGGAAAGAAGGAAGGAAGGTAGGAGGGAGGGAGGAAGGAAAAGAGGAAGAAGGAAGGAAGCAAGGAAGGAAGGGAGGAGGAAGGAAGGAGTGAAGGAAGGAAAGGAACGAAGGAGGGAGGAAGGAAGGAAGATAGGAGGGAGGGAGGAAGGAAGGAAAAGAGGAAGGAAGGAAAGAATTACAGAGGAAAGAAAGAGAGAAGGAGGTAGAGAGGAAGGGAGGAAGGAAAGGAAGGAAGGAAAGGAAGGAAGGAAGAAAAGGGGATGGAGGGAGGAAAGACGAAAGGGAGAAAAGAGAGAAGGAGGGAGGAAGGACAGATGGAAGGAAGGAAGGGAGGAAAGAAGGAACAGTCAAAACAGTCGGGGTCAATTTGACCCGGGAGGACGACACAAAGGTTAAGGAAGGAGAATGAGTTGATGTAGTTTGAAGGATTTGAACGATGTAATTGACCTTATTTGACATGAATCATTTTTCCAAACAGAGTATTTTTTTTTTTACATGTCTTAAAAATCACTTGTATTCTTTTAATGTCCACAAAAATCTGAAAAGTGCAGCAGCATTATTTATTGGCAGACGTTTTGCATCACATTACATTTTAAAGGTGTTGGGCTTCAGCCTTTACAGCACACGGCATGATGCATGCTTTTTGGCTCCATGTACGTTCATGAAATCAGTTCCACATTTGCCTTTAACAAAAAAAAAAAAAAAAAGACTTATCGTCACCTTCTTATAAACCTTTGCTGCTTCTGAACTTTAAGCAGCAAGGAAACATTTGCAAACAAGTACTACCATACGTCCCCTTTTTTTTGTCAAAATAACAGCGTGGCTACCGCAGATGGATGATCGCTTGTCAGGCTACATGAGCGTAAAGGCTTCACCATGAGGCCAACTGTTGAAAGAAGCTTAAGGATTAAGTCGTTCCTGCAGGGAATCGGTTAAAAAGTGATGGATGGAGTTTGAAGCAGGTTTTTTTTTTTTTCCTAAAAGCTGTGTTTCTGTTTACGTGTGCCTGGTTTACTTTAGCTGACCCAAATTGCACTTTTTTTGTTTAAAGGCAGATCAGATTTGTAAACAGGAAAGAAAGATTCAGTTGTCTTATCTTTCTTGAGCCACATGTATCATACCCCCGTCAAGAGTTTGGACACATTTTCTCATTAGAGGGAATAGTTAGGTGTGTCCAAAATGACTGATAATCTATATATGGATTAACTTTGCAGATAGGAACCAGACATTTTCACCATTTGACCAATCCTCTGAGAATATTCAGATCAAGCTTTGCTGCATCTTTCCAATTTCTGCTAACAGTGAGGGAAGGAAAGCTCTAGTTAAGCCTCCGCCCTGCTGCCCCAACCAATTTTCCAGCTCCAAACTTGGGCAACCGCGGCTCATCCACCTGCTTCAGTTATTATCTTGACTTTCCTGCAATTACAGATGGTGATACGGCTATGCCCGTGCATTCGGCTTGGATCTGACATTTATTTATGTAGTTTATATGCAGTAGAAGCAGGGTGGAGGCTTCTGGCACAACTTCACCCACTTCCAAAGAAAGTCAACGCTGCAGTAATACTTGTAATGTAGGAGAACTTTACTAACAGACAAATGCATTGGCCTGTTATTAAGTTTCTTCTACTTTATATGCAGAAAGACATTGCAATTTCCTTGTGTTCAGTTTATATTTTTTTAATTTTAATAATAATACTTTAAATGTTTTAACATTTTAAAATGTCCAAAAAAATAGAAAAATAAAAAGTTCTGAAAGCTTGAGGCAACATATTTTGATGTTTTTTGCCAAAACTCAAAGATATTCAATTTGCAGTGATATTTATGTGCTTTACATGCAGTAAGACAAAAAAAAGTAAGATTCTTGTATGGGTCAACAAAAAGCTAAAAAAAAAAAATCATAATTGCAATTTTCTTGGACTGTCATTTACATGTCTTGAGTATATATATTATTTATTATTAATATTTTAATTGTGTAATCTTTGAAATGGCTTGAGGCAGCATCTACATTACTGATGCTTTTGTCAATCCAAAACTCAAATATATGCAGTTTGCAGTAATATTAAACAAAGAAAAAGCAGAAAATCATCACTTTTTAGAACCTGGAACCAGATAAGTGATAAATCAATTATCAAAACTGCTGCTGATACATTTTTTGCATCTGTCTTTCTAAATTAAAAAAGTTACCTGACTAATTATCCTCAGTCTTTCTCTAGATAAAGTTGAATCACCTGCAGGTTGTGTTAGTGAGGACACGTGTAGTTCAGAGGGGAACAGAGGGTAAAGATGGCAGGGATAACGAGAGGAAGACTTAAGTTACAACAGGCCATTTTTCTGCTCTGTCTCACTGTCTCTTTATTTCTATTGGTAGAGCTTAAAGAGAGTGAGGAGTGTTTAACCTCTGACCCCTTCAGACAGGAAGTGACTGACACCGGCCTCGCAGCTCAGCACTGTGGCTCACCTCAAGTGGAAATACCTGTCATCAAGTGTGTGTGTGTGTGTGTGTGTGTGTGTGTGTGTGTGTGTGTGTGTGTGTGTGTTTGTTAAGAATTGAGCTGACTCAGACATTTTCGGCGTCTCTTTAGCTGTTTAAGTGCAAGAAAATGTAGATCCGTGTGGGGCCTATGTGTGTGTATATATATATGTGTGTGTGTGTGTGTGTGTGTGAGAGGAGTGTGTCCTCGGGCTGTGTGCTAATATATATGTAATTCATCATTATCCCTGTCAGAGTGTGTGTCTGACACGAGCTCATTTAACTCCACGGCCCTTGGGACAGGAGGGAGCAACCGAGGAGGAGGGTTAAATGTGCAGGTGTGCTTCACGTGTGGTGTAAATGTTGTGTGTGTGTGTATGTGTGTGTGCGTGTGTGTGTGTGTGTCAGCGCACTATAGCCTGTTAATTTGGCTTCCAATGCCCCGCGGCTGCAGCAGAGGTGACGGTGGGTTTGTCTGTGGTCATGGCAGATATTTATTAGATGTGAAACACGCTGATGCAAAAAAACTAAATGAATAAAGCTATCAGCGTTTTCCCCCGCTAAACAAAAAGCTTTGTGTGGTTCAAACCTGTCAGGGTTGTTTTGAATAAAAGCGACTTGTAAGTTTAAAAAAAACTGCTCCAACTGTCATGGCTGCTGTTTGTTTCCATTGTATTGACTTTGCTCAGCTGTCAGTCACACTTGTCAGCTCGTGGGTTTCTTGCCAGCGATGATGAGGTTTGGCTCAGGTGAGCGTCCTCTGGCTGAGTCAAAGGTGTGTCGTTTTGTATCATGCTCTAATGATTATGATTAGTTTTGGTTGCCGGGTGATATATGCTAGGTGATGTCTGTCTGTCTGTCTGTCTGTCACGGATATGTCTGTGTTTGAGTCTCATGCTTTATGTTTAGAAATTGTGGAGTGATATATAAGACTTGTGTTCCCAGATGCTCTTTTTATTTCACTGGTGATTTATGCGCTGTGGAGCTACACACACATAAAATCAACAGGACAGGGAAGAGAAGAGCGCAGGTCAAATAAAAGAAGGTGTGTGGATTAATGCAGTATAATGGATGAATTGTGTGCTGAATATGCTTGTGCTTAGGGTGTGTGCCTGGTTTTTTCTGCCTTGAAATAGACGGGCGAGTTGTTATTTTCAACATGGGAAGTCGAGTACGGGATACGCTAGGCATTAAAGTGCTGTACAGTAAGTCATGAGGAAACTTGCTAAATGGCAAAAGTTATCCCCAGTTTATTAAAAAAATTGCTTTTTTTTGGTTTCTAGCATTTCAGTTTCACATTACAAACATTAAGAATATTAATTGGGGAGTTAGACATATTTAAAAAAGAGGGAGTGAGATATCCTGACTTTTAGTTTCTAATATAGATTAAAAAAAAACACCAAAAACCCTGAATCCTACATTTCCCATAATGCAACTTAACTGTCTTTTTTTGTCTCAGACACTCCCTGCTTGCATAATGTATGTCCACATCCTTTAAAACTCCCTAATTCTAATTTGTGACGCTGACTTCACATTGAAATTCGATGTCTCCAAACAGGAGATGAGACAAACCTGATGACATCACTATAACGTCATTACAACGACAACCCAAAACTATTTTCACAGGCTCTGTAATACTTCCCGAGACTTCCTGTAAACTGACTGTAATCGAGTTTGTGGTGTCCTACGACATTTAAAAAATATCTACACACATTAGGTCACACATTTTTAGAATTTTTCCATTAAGAAGTCATTACTGTACTAATAGGTTGGACTCCTTTCATGAACAAGGCACCATTTGATAGATGTTATAAAACAGTGTATTACATCATTTTCAGGTTTTGACTTCATACTCTTTTTTTTTTTTTATTATTATTATTTCAGAAAATATTTACTGAATTTTTAAGACTCTTGTATCAAGTACAGCAGTTTTATTTGCCCCAAGAATTATGAAAATGGGCAAATTGCATGTCCATGGACAGGAGACACTGAAATGTATCTAATAAAATGTATCATAGATGCAGGGTTTGTCCTTCATTTTATTTAAACTTATAGCAGATCCCAATTTTTATCAATTAGTATCAGAAGCATTGATTGTGTATGTGTCTGTGCATGAGTGTGTGCTTGCATTTAGTTGAGTTAGTGTGTGTGTGTGTGTGTGTGTGTGTGTGTGTGTGTGTGTGTGTGTGTGTGTGTGTGTGTGTGTGTGTGTATGTGTGTCTGTGTGTCTGTGTGTGTGTCTGTGTGTCTGTGTGTGTGTCTGTGTGTACATGCTTAGCTGCGTGTCCGTGCTGATGCAGCCCCGCTGTCATACTTCCAAGTTCATGTGTCGCCGGAGGGTCTAAACTGCTGAGGTCTGAGTGACAGCTCTGCGCTTTTTTTGTTCAGCCTCTCATGAAGAGGAGAAGGAGTGGTGATAAATGGGAAGTTGTCTCTCAATTCTATCTTTATCTCTCGCTCCATCCCATCTTTGTTCGCATAATTCTTCCACTGTCATATTCTCAGCACACCTTCTCGGCCTCTCTGCCCTTTTGCACTTATGTTAGTGTCTCAATCACAGTGGTGCTACAAGCTTTGGTCGGGTACACAGGAATGCCCTCCGAGGTGAGATTATCCTCCTGAGAGAGAGAAAGAGAGAAAAAGCAGACAAGCATTTGCCCCCTCTCTCACCTACCACCCAGCCGCTCTGCTGTACAGACCAAAATACAAAACATCATCCATCAGCATCAGCAGCAACAGTTTTTCCATCTCTTCTTTTATTTATTATGGATCCATTTTTAATGAAATATGAACAAAATAGAGCAGAAATCAGATGACACATTTAAAAAAACGAGACCACATGAGCAGATTATTTGTAATAAAGATTTCATAGTTGTAAAACCAAACTCTCAGCATGAAATGTTTTCACTTCTATTGTGGTGCTTAGTAGCTGTCACTATTCCATGCTACCCATATCTCTAAAATCTAAACATCATCTTTATGTATTGACAGATTTGGGAGATTTCCATCTCCGACTGTTAGCGTTTTGGCAGCAATAAGGCAAGCAAGCAAGCCAGAGGCATCTCTGTTTGAGCTCCAGTGTAGAGAGATTCGTTTTTATAATTTTATTTCCATTAATTACTCTTTTTTTAATGTTTTATTATTAAGTAATTATAAACTTCAAAATATATCTGGAAATAGTGAGAAATGTTTACAACTTCCCAGAGCCCAGAGTCATGAGAAAAGTAGTAAATCTTTTGAGAATTTGAAAAGCTGGAATGAATCAGTGATTGATTAATGGCTGCAAAGAATTATGGATTGTCAAAATTGTTGTGTTTAATTTTCTGCCTGTCATCTAATCAACTAATAATTTCACAATGATATCAATGCCTGATTGTCACGCTGACAGCACTGTGGTTCATTGTGGCATGAGTGGCAGGCTATTTATCTCTGTGGTGTGTTTTGATTGACGCGGAGGAATCACCGTCCAATGTTCCCATGTACCGAGACATACACACACACATGTATTTCAGGCTGGGTTCAGAGTCACGTCCCAGCATTCCCTGCAGTGCAGTCATGTACTTTCAATACATGACTAATCATCCTTTTGTTTTAAATTTGCAAGTTTATTCTTGTGCGGCAAGTGCAAAAAAGCAGGAGAGCTACATACCACTGCCTCTGCTGCACGGGCCTGTGTGACTCAGAGTGTTGAGTGTGTGCTGCTACACACATAAACAGACACACAGTTTGCCACTATGGTTAAAGTTTATCTTTGTGTTCATGCAAAGAGAGGAAAGACACTGATCAAATAAATCCTGCTCTTATCTTCACTCCTAACCTGTGCAACGTCCTGCATCCGCGGCATCAAAGCATAATCTAGCCGGGCGGTCAGCAGTGAATTTATATTAGTGTTTATCAGCAGCTACAGTTGTTTCTCTGCTCTTCTATTGACGCTATAATTCAAATTCTTTCACTTTCAATAAGCAATAAAGCAGAACTGGTCACATAGCAGAAACTTGCAAAATGACAGTTGCATTTTCACACACACACACACACACACACACACACACACACACACACACTACAGTTGCCCTGCTTGTTTTTTTCAATGCAGGCTGCAGGTAAGAATCAAAAGCTCCCACATCTCAACCCCTAAAAATAGCCCTCTTAACTCACCACACCTCAGTATCTGTCAACTGCCTGTCCAGGTCTACGTGTGCTTTAGTCTCAGATCTAAACTTCCTTCTGCTCCAAATGGCTGTCATTCCAGCCTTGAGATGTGCGTAACGAATTCACCAGAAACACACTCTGCTGCATATTATCATACGTCACCGGTCCTGTCGTCATTGGATGAGAAGCTCAGACAATAGCTCTAGTGATCCAGGAGAATAAATACGACGGGTGTTGTGGTAACCTTTTATAACTGTTGGCAAGGAGAGTCGACCTACCTGTTGAGGTCATCAAAGTGAAAAAAAAGACACACCTGATTGATCTCGGTACTAAATAATAATTTGCATTGTCAAGCTTTATTGAAGATAAAGGACAGTTCCACTCTTGGATACTCTGACACACTTAGATATCATCAGAGTTTGATGTTGAATGCATTCCTGTGTTGTGAGCTGACTTCACTACTTCAGTGAGGAGTCCTTTGAGGAGTCCTACCGCCTCAGACTGGCCTTTCTTTTCTCAATCAGTGGTTTGATAGGGGCTCACCTGCTGTAGACTACTAGTGTGCAAGCAGCTGAGTATTGAGAACTGAAATTAGAGCTATTAAAGTGAAACACAGACTGTCCTGAGCGCTGACGTGATTGTGCAGAAACCAAATCACAATGCAAGTAGCTGGTCTGGTTCTAGTCCAAGTTACAAGCCACAGTTTTATTCAGATATAGTTGAAGATTATATACACTGCAAAAACTTGGCTTAAAAAAACAAGAAAATAAAGTAATGAAATGAAGAATATATTACTCAAAATAAGCTAAATTATCTGCCAACAGAAGAGGAAAATGTGACTAAATATCTAGCCTCAAAAACCCCACAATGTGTTAAAACTAGTGTTTATCTAGTCTAGTAATTACTAATAATATGATAAGAGATTAAAAGGATAAGATGCTTGAAATAAGAGATTCTGAGTTTGACAAAGCAGTTGTCAGTGTTAATATAACACCTAGAGAGTTATGGTAATTCTCATTATAATACCTTATTAAGATAATTAAAGCAGCCTGGTAATAAGAAATATCTTAGCAGACAAAGAACAAGCATATTTTGCCTTGATTTAACATATTTAATCTTAGTTAGATTTTAGTTTTTGCAGTTTAGACTTTTATTAAAGAAACTAACAACATGCATAACATGATCGCTTGCTGTTAGCGCTCTGCATGGTCTCCATAACAATATCACACACACACACACACACACACACACACGCCCAAAGCAGAAATATGTGAGCCAAAAATAGCATTGTAAACATCTTAAGCTGCATTATGAATTGTCTCTGCTCATTACTCGCTGCTATTAAAGCAAAAGAAAATAACTACCATGAAATAATGTTTTATGACATGTCTATTGTCTGGTTGGCAGATGTTATATTAGTATGACAGCATTGTGGGACTGGAGTACTGTAGTTTAAATCAATGCAACAGAAAACTCGTGTATGCAAAAAAAAAAAGTTAGATAAATAGTTTTGTTTTTAATTACTTTCAACTGTTGTGGATTTAATGTGCAGCCAGCCAAGCTCTCTCCAAAGCCAACCTTTGTTACAGGATGACCCTAATAAAAAGGAGCAGTTGTGTACTGATTAAAAAAAACATTAAAAAAAAAAAGAATCATTTGATCATGTGACCTTAATCATGTATAATGAGGTTTATGTATTATGTTGTGAGGAGGGGGAAGAAAAATAGACTGCTCTAAAGTGGCTTTCTAATGGATTCCTGTTCTATGGTAGATTTGTCCTCATATGGTTGCTGAATGTCAGCGCTAAATGATACTCAAGTAAGTTCAATAATATATAATATGAAATATACCTTTACTATTATAAACCATCTACAGCCTGAGATAGATTTACCCTCCTGTTGTCCTCGAGTCAAGGAAGGAAGGGAGGAAGAAGGAAGGAAAGGAGGGAATAAGGAAGGAGAGAAGGCAGGAAAGGAGGGAGGGAGGAAGGAGGAAGAAAGGAAAGGAGGGAGGAAGAAGGAAGGACCTTTCCGTCCTTCTTCTTCCCTTCCTTCCTCCCTCCCTCCTTTCCTGCCTTCCTTCCTTCCTTATTCCCTCCTTTCCTTCCTTTAAGGAATGAAGGAAGGCAGGAAAGGAGACAGAAAGGAAGGAAGGTGGGAAGGAAGGAGGGAAGGAAAGGAGCGAGGGAGGAAGGGAAGAAGGAAGGAGGGAAGGAAAGGAGGGAGGAAGGAAAGGATGGAGGAAGGAAAGGAGGGAGGAAGGAATGGAGGAAGAAGGAAGGACCTTTCCGTCTAACTTCCTGCCTTCCTTCCTTCCTTATTCCCTCCTTTCCTTCCGAAGGAAGGCAGGAAAGGAGACAGAAAGGAAGGAAGGTGGGAAGGAAGGAAGGAAGGACAGGAGGGAGGAAGGAAAGAAGGAAGGAGGGAGGAAGGAAAGAAAGGAAGGAATGAGGGAAGGAAGGAATCGAGGGAGGGAAGAAAGGACAGAAGGAAGGAAGGGAAAACTCTAAAGTGGCTTTCTAATGGATTCCTGTTCTATGGTAGATTTCTCCTCATAGTTGCTGAATGTCAGCGCTAAATGATATAAAGCTCTCAGAAGAAGCTTAAGCTTTTGCATTCTCAGGGACAGATGTCGAAAAATCTGACATTCAGCACATATATTTTAAATTGTTGGCCAGGTTTTTTGTATAACTGCAGTTAAATATATTTTTCCAGGTATTCAGAAACACCACAACAGACCAATAAATGCAGTGTCTATAGATTTATTTTTCCCGTCTTTGTCAAAGTGTGTTAGAGAAGCTTTTTCCTTTTTAACCGTTTAACCGTTTCAGCTGAGGACAAATGTTACAAGTACATGTTTATTTAAATTTCTAGTCAAAGTCTAACTGTAGGAAAATGTGTAATAAGATGACAAGAAGTGTATGAAGTCACAAGACAGCTCGAAAATTAACAGCTGATGTTGAAAACTGGGTGGTTTTAATAATTCATCCAGTGTAAGCATCATACAGTTTCAATGAGGTGTTGGAACAACAAAGCTGAGACATAATATATATGTGATGTTGTCAGAAAATGTGGAAAATAACAGTTTTTTTAAATTCAAGGCTGCTTATGAAGGAAATTTAAAGGAGGGGGAAAAAAATCAGAGTTCAAGAGTTTAAAGCTTAATGATATATTTAGTAGCTAGTTTTGGCAGGTGGGCAATATTATGGTAGCCTGAGTTCACTTCTATACAGTCATACACTCATTTTCATCATATAGTATTCATAAAAGAAGATACTCGACATTTAGAGTGTTTCTATGTCTTGCACGTTCTGTTTTCTTTCACAATAACTCTTCATGTCTTCCATTGTAGCAGCATAATTATGCAATTAGTTGCTCAATAGGGTTGGAACAACAAGGCAGCAGAGGAACGGCATGCATCTACAACATTTGACCGTTTTTTTTATTGCTACACATGTCTATGACTAAGAAAAGGTGGGTTGATGCAATAGTGGCGGGAGTACGAAATATGATCTTTTTACAATAAAGTGACGTGGGAAAAACTTAAAGACCTGAAGACATTACAGAGAGACAAATTAAAAGATAAAGTAGGATAAATTAAATATGTGACTAAAAACATAAAACTGGTATTGTGAACAAATCCAAACAGAAGGAAGGAAGGAAAGGAGGAAGGAAGGGAGGAAGAAGGAAGGAAAGGAGGGAGGAAAGGAAGGAAGGAAGGAAAGAAGGACAGGTGGAAGGAAGGAAGGAAGGGAGAAGGAAGGAAAGGAGGGAGGGAGGGAGGGAGGAAGGAGGGAAGGAGAAAAGAGGGAAGGAAGGAAGGAGGGAGGGAAAGAGAGAAGGAAGGAAGGAGGGAAAGGAAGGAAGGAAGGAGGAAAGGAAAGAAGGACAGGTGGAAGGAAGGAGGGAAGGAAGGAAGGAACCCGTGAGGATGACACAAAGGTTAAAAGACCAAAACCAACAAATCAATGGATTAATCCATAAAGTATTATCTTGATGAATCAAAGCCTGATATGAATTATTCATGTGTGCCATAGACCTGTGTTGTTTAAACACTATTAAAAACACATCAATGAGCCTCATTGTTGCACCAGATAACATCGTTACCATGTAAATACTCATTCAAGCACCAAATCCGTCCCTAAGTAACGCTAAATTAACTCCTATTTGAGTAACATTTGCTAAAAACCCACAGTGCCCAGCTCTCTTAGGTCATTATTTTAGCCTTTTTAGACAAAGTGAAAGGTATTGGTGACCTAGTTTTAAAAATCTGTCGTTACTATGAATGACTCACTTAGAAAGTCTAGAGCAGGGGTGTCAAACTCATTTTAGTTCAAGTAAGTTCATTAATATATAATAATATGAAATATACCTTTACTATTTATAAACCATCTATGTACAAAACAGCCTGAGATAGCTTAACCCTCCTGTTGTCCTCAAGTCAAGGAAGAAAGGGAGGAAGAAGGAAGGAAAGGTAAGGAGGGAGGGAGGAAGATGGAAGGAAAGGAGGGAATAAGGAAGGCAGGAAAGGAGAGTGAAAGGAAGTAAGGTGGGAAGGAAGGAAAGGAGGGAGAAAGGAGGGAAGGAGAGGAGGGAGGAAGGAAGAAAGGACAGGAGGGAGGAAGGAAGGCAGGTGGGAAGGAAGGAGGGAAGGAAAGCAGGGAGGAATGAAGGAAGGAAGGAAGGAGGAGGGAAGGAAAGGAAGGAAAGGAAGGGAAGGAGGGAGGGAGGAAAGAAGGAAGAAGGAAAGAAAGGAAGGAAGGAAGAAAGGACAGAAGGTAGGAAGGAAAGGACAGAAGGAAGGAAGAAAGGGAGGAAAGAAGGAACAGTCAAAACAGACAGGGTCAATTTGACCTGGGAGGACGACAGGAAGATTAAAGGATAAAATAAGTGTGATTTCAACAATGTCTCCGTCTTTTTACAGATTATTTTACACAGAAGCTGCTGATTGATGTTTTAATATATAAATGTTTTAAATATGACGACTATATCTTTGCATTGTTTCTTTTTTAGAAGATTGTATTCATGGTCCGGATGTGAAAAACCTCCGAAGCAGCATTTTAACATAAAGTCGACTCCTCACAGTTTAACTTACTCCTGAACCCTGGTATCATACTTTACAAAGTGTTCCAGGAAGCCAGATTAGACCTCCTTAGAAATTGAGTTTTTTCTGGGTTATTGTTGATAATAATAACAATATCTATCATCACCAGCCTTATCCTGGCAATAAAGAAGGCAACAATAACCATTTAATACACTCTAGTAGTTCCAGAGACCTTCCCCTCCTTTCTCAGGCTTCAGGTTTCATCTCATCTTAGTGATACTTGCCCACTTTTAGATAAGGATGATACCAATATACAGTACACTCATTGAAAGGAAGGGAGGAAGGAAGGAAGGGAGGAAGGAAGGAAGGAGGAAGGGAGGAAAGGAAGGAAGGACGGAGGAAAGAAGGAAGGAAGGAAGGTAGGGGGGAGGAAAGAAAGAGAGAAGGAGGGAGGGAGGAAGAGAAGAAAGAAGGAAGGAAGGAAGAAGAAGAAAGGGGGATGGAGGAAGGAAAGAAGGAAGGGAGGAGAGAAGGAGGGAGGGAGGAAGAACAGATGGAAGGAAGGACGGAGGAAGGAAAGAAGGAAGGGAGGAGAGAAGGAGGGAGGGAGGAAGGACAGATGGAAGGAAGGAAGGACGGAGGAAATAAGGAACGAGGGAGGGAGAAAGGAAAAGAGGAAGGGAAGAAAGAAGGCAGGGAGGAAGGAAAGGAAGGAAGGAAAGGAAGGAAGGAAAGAAGGAAGGATATTTATAGAAGTTACCAAATATAATTATTTGCCCAATAAAGGGTTAAATATTTGAAATAATAATTTTAAAAAAAATGGCTGTGATGTAACGAACACTGGACAAGCAAGGCAACCTTTGTTATGAAAGTCAGGATAGTGTTCTTTATAGCTGTAAACTCAAAGTTCTCAGGCCTCGCTGAAGAAGCAGAGCTGGTGTTAGGTTTCATTTTACTCCATGCAGGCGGTCCAGACCTCATAAATCCACTCCCAGGATCCTTGTAGCGCTGTCTCCACACACACACCAAATGAATATTGCAGTTTTTGCTGATTGGAAGACAACGAAACAAGCTCTGTTTTGAGTTATTGTCAGCAGATACTGTACTGTACTGTACGTCCCTTTCTTATTGACCCCCTCCACTTTATTTCCACACTTCATTATTGCTTCTCACGTGCCATTCGACGGACAATTCAACACAAAGACAGACAGTGATTTTATTAACCACCATGTCACATTCCACCATGAGGCAAATTTTTTATCCTAACAATGAGAAAAACAGCTACGGCCACACGTACATGTGTGTTGCTGCTGACATAATAGCTCCTGGCAGGCAGTAACTCATACACGTCTGTCCCTTTGCCCCAGAGAAGATTTTAAGAAGTTGGCCTGTTTTTGGTTGCGTAATATCTGCTACTTAATGAAGCCTGAAATATGGTGGCTATTTCAGAGTTTCTCATTATTATATGGTTGTAATTCTCTGTAGACGTCCAGTTGTGAGAGTTGAGAGGTCTTCCAAAGCACAAAACGCTCCTCAAGTCATCATCAGCTGCTTTATGTTCTTCTACTTCACTATTCATGATAAAATGCAGTTAGCAATGTGGGTCTTATTAAACTTTACAAAAAACAAAAAAAAAAAGAGACGTTCTTGTCCTCAAAATTACATATCTGTTAACCTAACTGTAATAGAAATAAGAGAGAATGGTGATCTGTCTTTTCATCACCCCCTTTTTTTTTTTGGTGCTCATGCTCACTTTGTATTTAAAGCAGCGGTTCCAAACAGCCGAATCAGATTAAGCTCGGATAATTCTGCCTCTGCCTCTGCTGAAGCCCGATAGAAGACAAACTTATGTGGGGTGAGTCAGTTTTTAAACAGTGTACAGTAACCAAAGTCAAAAAAGTTTGGATGCACTTTCTCATTCAAATTAGTGGAAAAGGTGTGTCTAAACTTTCGACTGGTTACTGTGGGTTCATCCCCAATTATCCATTTAAAACCAACCCGAGTGTTGTATGGAAAAATAACAAAAAGACAGCTATAATGGATTTCTTGAGCTGTTTAGAGAAGCAGTGTGTAGGCTTGTTTTTTAGCAACGTTAATATTATCAAAAGCGATAGGAAAGATACATAAAACCCCCCCAAAAAAATAATACCATTGTGCTGACTAATGCTGGATTTTACTTTTTTTTTTTAAAAAAGGTCAAATCCGCTTTTGATATAAGTGAGTCACGATATTAGTCAGAGTTAATGTCCCTGCCAAGATAGTGACCTGCTAAATATGTGGAACTGTGTTCATAGATCTTATTTCAATAACGTTGTAGACTGAGGTATTCACCTTCATTTGTCAGTTATCATTCAGTTAAATATGGTTTTGGACAATGCTGGCCTGTCGGTAGGGATAGGGAGGAACGAGCAGCTATTATTATCCTGCTTTATGTCTCTGGCAGTGCAGCGGTGTCAGTCAGAGGCCGGCGGTGGTGGAAGCCAGGGGGGCCGGTTAGGACTTCTGGCTCTCTGAGGTGCTTCATCTCAGGGCCGAAGCAGCGAGACCTCTAACTGAACCGCAGCCCTTTTGGATGGAGAAGTGCTGAGGCAGCAAACTCAGCCCATTTTCAACTGGGTGGAGTTCCTATACTGTACTATAGGTCTTTAAAGACAAGAAGAGGTAGCTGTCGGCTGTGAGCCAGTATGACTTTATTAGCATGCAAACATCGTCCCCGTAGCTCAGATTCGCACATTATTGTCAATTACTTTGTTTTACTCCACACTTGTTTCTCAGGGACAGTAATTAGCGGCAGCATCTGCGATCAATTTGTGTGATTTATGTGCAGAAATTAGTCTGTGTTTTAAAAGCAGCATGTGTCAGTGTTTCACCCTGTCATATTGGGTGTTGGCTAACAGACTGAGCTCCAGGATTCTTCAGATTCCTCTTAGTGGAAGCCAGTGATAAGGGGAAATGCGAGGTAAGGAGGCCTTAGTGTTCTGACAGCAGTTTGCCTCATTGATGGATTGAGGTGAATGTTTGAACACCAGACAGACATAAAGAAGCAAATGGCTTTTATGAGCAGAATGATTTATCCATTCAACAAGCTTTGTCGAGCTCGCCGGCTGAATTTATGGCACTTGACACACGAAACGGGCTATCAGCGCTGAGTTTAGATGTTTGGCAGAGGCCCACGGTACTTTCACACAAAGGAAGCATGAAATATTAGCATTATTTTAAAAGGTTTCCGTATATTACCGAGGAATTGGGAGTCCTTTCCAAGATGGTTCACTGTAAAGCCATTCACTTTTCCCTTACCTGGAATTCTGCTCACTCTGGAAAGATCTCTGACAGCCAGCCTCTCTCTCTCTCTCTCTCTCTCTCTCTCTCTCTCTCTCTCTCTCTCTCTCTCTCCCTCTCTCTCTCTCTGTCTCTCTCTCTCTCTGTCTCTTTCTCTCTCTCTCTCTCTCTCTCTCTCTCTCTCTCTCTCTCTCTCTCTCTCTCTCTCTCTCTCTCTCTCTCTCTCCCTCTCTCCCTCTCTCCCTCTCTCTCCCTCTCTCTCTCTCTCTCTCTCACTACTGCTGCTGCTGCTGCTGAGGACGGAAAATGAAAGAGATTGATAAAAGACGAGATTGCAGAAACGGTTGCACATTTTCACTCATCTTGAAATTTGTCAGGTTCATTACAGCTTGTCAACTACTTTCCATAGATACACAGATAAGATGTTTTTTTTTTTTTTTTTAAAGAATCATGGCTCAGAAACCTTTCGAAACTCATGTTATAGTTCAGTTTAGTTTATTTGGATCCCCATTAGCTGTTACCTAGGCAACAGCTACTCTTCCTGGGGTCCATAAATAATGAGTTCCAGTGCGTTATGTACTGTCCTTACTCACAATAGAGCTGCACAGAGCACACTTTGCCAAGTTAAGGCTTTCATTTAATTGCTTAAAGCCAAGCCACATATCTGTTTGCCAGCTGAAAACATCTGTATTAGCTGCATCACAACTTTTAGCTGCAATGGTTTACTGGTT
>NC_070584.1:30778790-30853790 GCF_027409825.1 Scomber japonicus | reverse complement strand
AGTGTCAGGGGAGGAGGGGATGATTTATTTTTTTGGACTCACATCTCTCCTCTCTCCGTCTACCACAACTTTAGAAAAATGTCCGTAATCCTCTTGCAATCCTCTTTTCTGTCATTAATACTGTAGCTATGAGAAAGTTCAGTCCCAGGAAAGGTTTATTTGTTCCTTTGTGTCTTGAAATGAAATCTAGAAATTAAATGGGTCAGTCTACTTGTGTCTCAATTTAAGCAAAGCTTTTTGGAAAAGGAAAAAAAAAGTAATCATTCATTGGAAACGAGTGAAATCTCAGGACTCACACTAATGACATCGTTTTTTAACCTGAATAAAACGTTGAAGCTCAGCACAGCCAGACCTTGTAAAATCATTTTGTAAAAGGCGTCTTTTTGATGCATATGCATGCTAATCCACCTTGTTTTTTTACTCCTCAGGTAGGAAACAACTCAATAAGCTTTTACTAGTCTGAGTGGAGAGGTTGGGCTCTCAGGGGCAGAAACCTGGCTCTACAGTGATTTATTATTTAATTGAGGTGACTCGTTAAAGTTCGCTGTAATTGATGCCATAAAAAAAAAAAAAAAAAAAAGCCTGGCCGTCAGCCAAACTCTGGGTTGTGTAACACCACAGGTCTAGCATGCAAACTGCCACCTGAGACTATTAGACACCCGAACAAAACTGTTTCCCAGATGACTTCTTTGTGTTCGAAGCTCAGTCTGACAGCGTTGAAACAAAGTGAAAGAAGAGTTTGGACCTTTTTTTTTTTTTTTTTTTTAAAGACTCAAACGTTTTTTTGTGTGCAGGAGCTTTAGTCTACTTGTAGGAGAAAAGAGAAAGAGAGATTGTGTGTATGTGTATGTGTGTGTGTGTGAGAGTGTGTGTGTGTCTGGCAGTCTGGTATTTCCTGAAGGAGTTTCCTCCTACCGTCAGAGCGGAACCACCCTGGGCCCCTCGGCAGTCCAACCCACAGACTGACCCGGTACTGCTCCCTGAGAGAAACACACAGAGACATGGCAGCAGTGTGGAGCCACGCTTGAAAATGTTGAAGGTGTACAAATATAAAAGGAGCATTGATAAAGACACGGTGACAAACAGCAGAGTAGGTTGTTATTAAGGCAGGAACGCTTGGTGTATCCCAGCCAAGGCAGTGTCTCCATGTCTGCTCCAGGCTGTAGGCAGCTTTCCAACGCTCTGACAGTCTGATTGTTGCTCATATTTTCATACTTTGCCGTTATTTGTAGCGTGATGTCAGCCACATGATGGATAGGTGTATCTCCAGCACCTTACAGTACTGCGTTGGCCGCGGTCTGCCCCAGAGATAGCGAGGGAGCACCGAGGATAGCGAGCCAGGATTCCTGCGCTATCAGCCCAGCCTCGCTGTGCGCAGGGCCTGACGAGAGAAACCTGCCAGACGAGGAGGGAAAGAGAGGGGGGGGGGGGGGGGGGGAGAGAGTCTTGTTGACAAGGTGAGGGAGAGAAGGGTGAGTTATGTCAGCTTGTGTCTTTGCCCCCTAGTCCCAGCTGGGCTTGATTACCCAGAGTTCTCTGCAGCTCCTAAGGAACATGGCCGCCGGTCTGTCAGAGAGCAGAGAGGAGAGAGAAGGAGGAGGATCTGGGCATAAACTCAGACTTCAGCTCCTCGCAGTTAACTAAGAAAAGTACTCCTCTGAAGTGTTATATTTTTTTTTAATAAATGAGGTCGTTTTGTGTTTTGAACATGGAGCTGTGAGGTGAGGATTATGAGAGCGAGCATGAGGAAATCAATCTTCCAAATTCAGTTCTTAAAGGTTATTTCAGGTTTTTTATGCAGCTTTTTTTTGAGCATCAGTATCACCACCCAGTGTTCCCATAAAAGCTGTTCCTTTTTAACCTGCTCCTCTCTTCTCCCCCAGGTGTCACTGGGGCTGCTGGATGATATGGGTAAAATCTCCTATCACAATATTATATCATTACATTTTTTAAATTGGCTATCCATGTAGGCTTAGGGTTAGTTGTGTGTGTGTGGGGGAGGGGGGGGGGGTTGTCTAGCCTGTATCTGAACTTTGACCACCTCAATTTCCCTCTTTGGGATAATAAAGTTGACTATTAATTGACTAATATTTCCAGTAAGTAAAACTGGAAAAACAGTTTACACATACAAGTAAGTGTGACTGTCATTTTTTTATTATCAAGCGAATGAAATTCACCAGAAAAAATGTATTTCCAATCCAAATTTAATCCAAACTTGCCAAAAAGCAGTCTTTCTCACTGATGTGCTACAGCTTGAGTAGAAACAGTACAGCTAAATCTCAGATTGTGTTTTCTCACGGTGTACAACATATTATCATTTCCCCCTAACCTTCCACCACATGCTTTTCTTCTCTGTTAAGAAGAGCTGACACCAGCAAACCTGCCAGTATCACATTATTGTGCCACAAAGAAAAAGGAATGTGGTTTCATGCTTATTATATGTGTTTTTTTATTTAATTTCCTACTAAAATTTCCATCTGATTAATCCTTCAGCACTAAATAAAGCGGCTAGACACACTGTCCTGTTCAAGCAATCAGAAATAAGGGCTTTAATTAAGTGAAGGATACTGAATCCAACACTGTGCCACAGGCTAAAATACATTTCCGCACTGAATACCTCAGTTTGTTAATGTACTCCTCTGCTTTTTTATGTGTTGAGTGATTCTCCCAGAGCGGCACGTCATCTCATACCTTACACAACAAACCCCCGCGACCACTACAAAGATCTCACATTTAAGCAAATAAAACTAGTCGACTAAGCGTAGGGAAAAGAAATCATAGTCCTGGTTAAAAGAAACGTCATACGCCCAACAATCCACCTCATTTTCTACCCTGATAGGTTTTGAGGTGGTATTAAAAACGTCACACAGCTTCTACTTCTGCTAGTGAGACAGGAGAGTCATCACCACAAGAGGTTGGTTGTCAGGGAAACATAAATATCAGTTGTTTTTTACGTGTGTGAAGATATGAGGAATGCTATAGTTTGTCTTGTGAGGATATGTAAATGTCACAAAGACAGAAAATGTGTCTTTCTAACAGGAATAAGCCTTTTTTTTTTAGATTATGATGACTGAGGTGTCACTACTCATGAATGAAAGGCTCCTTGTGAGAGCAGCTGATGAGGCCAAAATGATGATAAATAATTTAAAGACATTGTCAGTGCTTTTATTTTAAACTTTCAGAAGGGGATTTTTCTTTTTGAGAAGCCAAAAGTTAAAAGCTGTCCTCTTCAGATGATGTCACTCCCCTGCACAAAAATCCCCCCCCACCCCCACCCCTCCTCCTCGTCCTTCTCTTCTCTAACCCCCTCCGGTGTCTCTCTCGTCTTCATTGTGAGCGAGGACAGAAGGAGAATACAGCGGCGGAGCTAAAGAGTCGAGATCCTGAGAATGACAGGAAAGGCAGGAAGGAAGGAAAGGAAAGGAGGAAAGTGAGTGAAGGATGGAGGTTGTATGTTAGCACTAGCTCGGAGCAAGTCGCTGAGATTTTAATGTGTGTGTCTCTTTGACTCTCTGTGTGTGTGTGTGTGTGTGTGTGTGTGTGTGTGTGTGTGTGTGTGTGTGTGTGTGTCCTATAGAGCGGTGTGTTTATAAATCAGCGAGTCAGGCAGTGTGTGTCTTGCAGGGCCGGTGTTTCCTGCAGTGTAATCTGAGTCTCTGGTGGAATGTGTGAACCACATCCGACTCCACTCCACTCGAGCCCCCGACTCACTCAATATCCCACTGTAAACAACCCAGCTCTGCCAGGGTTCCTGGAACGGGACAGGTAGAGTCACTATACACCCCAAAAATAACAGACGGCAGGAAATGCTTCCAAATAAATGCACATCGGGTCGCGTAGTCGGCGAGAAGTCAAAGTCCTGATGGGCGATATCGAAACTTGTGACGTTCATTCATGGTGTTTGGTGCAGTGAACCTCCACCTCTGCTCCTTCTTTATTATATATATATGTGTGTGTGTGTGTGTGTGTGTGTGTGTGAGAGTGTGTGTGTGTGAGGTTTAGACTGAAAGGTTAATTGTAGTGTGACCTCTCTAATGTCTTTGCCTGGCTTGTTATCTTGATTGGGTAATTAATTCTGGGCCTGCTCTTTTCAGTCGCCCCAGTATTCACACAATCATACGTCTCTCTCTCTCTCTCTCACACACACACACACACACACACACTCACACACACCCTTTCACACACAGACACACACACACACACGTTCGAACCCTCCTGAACTCAGGAGCCCCCACATTCCTGTAACCCTAAGGCTGCTCCATCGCATTACTTTTCTTCTCTCTCTCCTCTCTCTCTTTCCTCTCTCTCTCTCTCTCTCTCTCTCTTCCTCTCCCTCTCCCTCTCTCTCTCTCTATCTCTCTCGCTCTTGCTCAATTTATTTCTCTTTCTCACTTAATCATTCTCGGAGCTCATCATTTTGCGCTCCCTCCCACATCCCTCTGTCCAGCTTTACTCAGCCCCAGCGGTAGATGAAGCATTCAAATCTTTTACTTAAGATTCAAGAAAAAAAAAATAGTGGTGCCAAAATGCATAAATTAATCTGCAACTGAAAATAGTCCCACAACTATATATTTGTGACCCAGTTTCAAACATTTACGTCCTCAGTGGGAACCAATGGGATCAGGGCTGAGTGTTGAGGATGGACTCAACAGGAAGGAAAGTAGTGAGAGAAGAGCTAACACATTGTTGGTTTTGGTCTTTTCGTGAGATTTTGTGACAGCTATGAAATTATAAAATATCTTCAGCCTTTAATTTGAGTATTATCAGCACTTAAAACATCAAAAGTACAAGTGCTGTTATGCAGAATAGCAGGTTTAAGTGTAAGTTAGGATGAGCTCATTGGACAACAGATACCAACATGAACCGCAACGTTATCGGTTTGCTATTTGCACACACAACAAACGCATCTGTGCATTCAACAGTCCTACAGTACGTAAATCCGTTGCCACCTGACTGCGGGTGAAGTGTTGAAAGTATAGAACACAATAACACACTTAAAAATGGAGACATACACCCACAGCTATGTAGGCTTTCCTTCCTATCACACCTGCCTCACCTCCATGATGCTACAGTATTATCTTCAGATTACCATCGCTGATGCATTAATGTAATGGGAGGAGTTGGAGGTCATTTTTAAAGGGAAATGCCTGTGTTTTTTTAATTTTTCTTTTTTATTAGCCGGAAAGGTTTTAGTAAAAGCGGCAAGTTTTTTTGAGTGTATTGTTTTGCTTTGGGTTGGTCTCATAGAGACATTTTTTAAAATTATTTATACAAACTTGTAGTAGGAAATTAGTTTAGGAAGCTCGTGCTGAACGCGCCAGTTTACATTGTTTTACTGGAGTCCTTGAGCGGAGGTGGTGAGTGCAAAGTTAGCATAGCACAGTCAGAATGGACTCAATTATGGAGAAAAAGGGTTGGAGAGTAACACAGTTGTTGTTTCACTACTTTATACACAAGTGGGTAGTCTATAATATTCATACATCATGATTTATAAACTCATCAAATCTTAATCTACAGCTATCACATAAATGTATTGGATTAAAAAAGTGCAATATTTCCCTTTAAAATGAAGTCAAATATAAAAGTATAAAGTAACAGGAAATGGAAATACCCAAGTGAGCTAAAAGTATCTTTAAACTTAAATAAATGTGTTAGATTACTATCCGTCTCCTCCCGCTCCCATCTTTTGTGTCTTGTTGGATTTCGGAGCATGCTCGGTCTGCGGGATGGAGCGGCCACTTCCTCTGAGCGGCAGACAGCTCGCTGTTTTTCTTCCCGGCCTTATCACTTCTATCACCAGCCGACAAACAGAGAAAAAGAGAGAGTCAGTGTGAGAGAGAGCGAGTGAAGGAGTGACTTTTCGCTCTCTCTCTGTCTCTCTCCTACACTCGCTCTCTCTCTCTCTGTCTCTCTCTCTCTCTCTCTCTCTCTCTCTCTCTCTCTCTCTCTCTCTCTCAGGGTCTGGCTCTCCCTGTTTGGGCACGATGAGAACGGCAGATTATTGGGGCTGATAAGATGAGGAATGCTGCTCAGAGAGGAAACGGCATTCTGGAGGAGGTGTAGCCTATAGAAGACTGTTCCCTCGTCCTCTCCATATGTCATCCAACCCCCCCCCCCCCTGTCACATCCAACTCCAACTCCAACACCGACCTTTTCCTCTTCTTCTGTCTCTTTACACCGGAGTGGTAAGATAGAGGAAAGAAGAGGAAGAAGGGAAGCGAGCAGGGATTGAAATGCATTGACCCAGGACCGATGGGCATGCCCATTCAAGCCTCCCTCTCCTTCTTCAGCTCTCCTTCCTTATCCCACTCTTTCTATAATCCTTACTTCACCGCTGTCTAGCAATGTCGCTGCAAAAAAAATCAGTGCACTGTTGTCGCTGGAGTTTCCGAAAAAAATAGTCCCGAATAGGAAAACTGTTGACAGTGAGGTTGATGGATAATCCAAAGCAGTAGGGAGACTGTTTCTTGAAAGAATTGTTAGTGATAAACATTTTTTATCTCCATTGTGAAAAAATCTCTGAGACTGCTTTGATTTTTTTTTTTTTTTTTGTGATGGTGACTTTTTCAAAATATTTCATTCATTATCGAGTGTTAAAATGTGGTTTTCTTAAAACAAGCAAAAGCAAAAACCTGTTTCCAACGCAAATAATCTCATTTTTAATACTTTTCTAGACGTCATAATAGTTAAACAGGTCTTGTTAATGGATTGATGCTTTTTTGGCAGACATTTTGAGATTGTAACTTCTTGCTGCTATTAGTAGTTGAGCTTATATGTGGCTTCTCAGGAAGAGGGTTGGGCTTTGATAAGATCTCCTCTAATCAGAATCTAGTATTGAATCTACTTGTTTAAAAAAGAAGATTTTAGGTTTAAGAAAATATGTCAAAAAAAACTCAAAGATTAACATTCAGAGAAGTACAATTTAAACTCAGTCAGGTGGATTACTTTGATGATATCTATCTGAATCAGTAGCTAACAACTTTTTTGGCTTGTGACCCCCTTTAAAACTAGACCAGCTATGCCAACGTGTGACTCCACATAAATTCATCTTCTCTCAATTTTTTTTTTAAATTCGCCCTAAAAAGGAATTGAGACAGAATACTTGAAAAGTGATATCGTCGGGGGGCAACTATCAACCAACTATTCAACCGCACTCTCATAGAAAATACGAAATATTTAAACAACTTTGATCACACATTTGGTGCACGCAATGGACGACAGCTGAAACGTCTCGTGTGCAGACGAGCCGTAAGCCGATCTAAACCCTGTTTGTGTGTTCAGAGCATGTACACTGTCCCAGCATTCCTCTCATCCCAAAACTCCCAATGTGTGTTTCACTGTACGCGGCAGAGAGAGAAAAGAGAGAAAGAGTTTGACGGCTAAGAAGAAAGAGTCTGAGTGTGTATATGTGAGCGTTTCCCAGAGAGCAACTGAGGTGAAAAAGGAGCGAGAGAGCAACAAAGAGCGAGAGAGGCAAATAAATAGTGTGTTGGGAAGCTGAGAGAGAAGTTTGTGTGGAGCCACCTCACCTAACCCCGACAACGCCGAGAGCTCCGCCAGGGCCTGAGTTAGATATCACATAGATCACATCCACTCTGTGTGTGCGTGTGTGTGTGCGTGTGTGTGTGTGTGTGTGCGTGTGTGTGCGTGTGCGTGTGCGTGTGTGCGTGTGTGTGTGTGTATTATATCACTCGCTATAACTCAACTCTCTCCTTCTAAAAATCTGTTGCACCTCGACTAAAAGTCTTCTTAAAATGAGGGCTGGTATGTAACTTTAACCTATAAACAATGTACTGTGTGTGTGTGTGTGTGTGTGTGTGTGTGTGTGTGTGTGTGTGTGTGTGTGTGTGTGTGTGTGTGTGATGATGGGTGACTGACTGTAGATTGTTTTTATGATACAGGCAAAAGGCTATGGGTGCTAATTATGTTCTAATTATAATTTTGGTCATCATTCCTACAATAACAGCACTGAACTCGCATCGCAGAGTTAATTACTGAAATCTGGGAAGAAGGCGAGATTCATTTAAAAGCCTGTTCGACGGGGCACGAAACATGACCAGTAAAATAATCAGACGGGTTAAAATAGAAAAGAATAACCAAATGTATTCAGACTGCATGATTCAAGTCTTATTCTCCATTCCTAACATTTCAGGTTTGTTCCCTTTAAGTTTAATCTTGGTCTGTTTTCAGCTGGTCTGATGATCATGTGACTTGTGTTTATAACTGTATTCCCAGATCTAGTGGCATCAAAAAAAAAGGTGAAACGAACCACTATTTTATAAGAAAGAAAAAGAAAAAAAAAAGCAAAAATGAAGGGAAAACTGGAAAGAAAAGAAAAATAAACCGCTCAAACACAGTTGGATACTTAATATTTCCACGTTTTTGTGCTGCGTTCACAGACAAACACAGTTCAGTTTGGACTGTAGCTCAAGCAGAAAATGTGCAAATCCAGACTTATAAGTGCATATTGAAGGAAAACAAGGAGTTTCAACCGAGTCCCAGTGATTCTCAGTGTCTTTTAATAAGCAGTCGCTGAGGTGAAGTTGCGCAAGGATACGAGCACAATATACCATTATGTGCGTTACTCTCCCACATGAAGGCCTGAATGAGCTGAGACTGTCATATTTTTATCATCGATGGGAACGAACTTGCACACAGTTTTGCAATAGAATGAGTAACATGACGTGCACCTTAATTCTGTTACTTCCACACAAAGCCGTCTGTCCTGTTAGTGCTACTCCACTTCTCCATTTGTTCCTAAGCAGCGTTGCTATTGAGGATAAAGTTATTTTAATCCACTGTGTGTGATGATGGCCAAAACTACAAAAATTAGACCCAGATTTTTTTTTTTTTTTTTTGCTCCGTTTAAAAGCTGTTCAACGATCATCATCTGTACCTAAACGCTGAGGCTGGGTGTCAAAGCCCAGACAGGCCCCTCAGTGCCTTACTGAGATTACACAACAATTAAGATAAGACTGGATGACATTTTCCTCTCTCTCTCTCTCTCTCTCTCTCTCTCTCTCTCTCACTCTCTCTCTCACTCTCCCTCTCTCGCTCCGTTTTGTACTATGATTGTAAAGAATGTTGTTTAAAGAAGGGAAATTGTTCGCCTTTGATGTCTCCTGAAATATGAAACACCCAGAGGCTGATAGAAATGCTCACGCACCCACGTGCTGTCTCTCACACATACACACACACACACACACACACACACAGGCTGTATTACACAAAGTGCTACTTTACCCAAACTATATTATACAAATGCGCAAACAGACTAAACACACATTTCACTTTTCACTGGCAACGGCTTAACTCCACAGTTTTAGTTTGACCTCAGTGGAAGTGAACAGTCACCTGAGCCCCCCCCCCACACACACACATACACACTCTCTCTTTTTTCCCTCCCCTCCTTTCACTCTATCTCCCTCCCCTCCCTCTCCTCCTCCTCCTCCTCCTCCTCCTTCCCTTCCCTTCCCTCCCTCCATCTCTCACTCTCTCAGTCTGCAGCTTTCTGCTGACTCCAGGAATTATGATCTGTTTCCCGTCCGCAGGAATAATAGAATACAGGAGGAGGGGGGGTCGGCAGCAGCTCTGTGGAACAGTAGTGAGGAGTCCAGCTCTACTGTGGTTACACTGTGTATGTGTGTGTAGTGTGTGCGTGTGTGTGTGTGTGTGTGTGTGTAGTGTAGTGTAGTGTGTGTGTGTCTGCAAAATACGTTTATATCCAGATGTGCGAATGTGCGATATTTTCCTCTTCATTTCCATAAACTTCACACATTAAAAGATTATCGTTGGACACACACACACACACATACACACACACACAGAGAAGCACAAATTTCACCTCGATTAATGGCCATAAATCGACGCCCCCCTGCCGTTATCTTGACAGTAAACGCCTCACGTATACAACCGCGCGGCAGGGCTGCGGATCTCTTTCCAAAGTGCTGCCAAAGCCTTCTGGGCACTTAACACTATCGGCAGTGAGATCCATCCACTCGAGTGTGTTTGGAGTGTGTGTGGAGTGTGTCCTCAGCCACGTAAATATTTATCACGCGGCTCCCCCAGGAATTTTAATGAGCACTGATGGAGCAATCAACACAGCAGAGCCCTGAAGGAAGAGAGAGGGGGACCGAAAAGAGAGGCGACGAGATGAACCGACGGGATAGTTTGTGATGTTTTGGGGTTTTTAATATTCACTATTGACTTTGACTGTTTTCCTGTAGAGATTCACACTGCTTCCTGCTTTCCTGCTAATTGTTTCCTGTTGTTTTTCTCTGTTGTATGGCATGTGTCCGTTCGCAAGTCAAGATGTTTACCTCTTTTAAGATTTGAGGCTGCCATGTGTGTTTTTCCATGTCTGTGTGTGTGTGTGTGTGTGTGTGTGTGTGTGTGTGTGTGTGTGTGTGTGTGTGTGTGTGTGTGTGTGTGTGTGTGTGTGTCTGTGTGTGTGTGTCTGTGTGTGTGTGTGTGTGTGTGTGTGTGTCTGTGTGTGTGTGTGTGTGTGGGGAGTGTAAAGTAGTGCGTAGTGTACATACTCATCAGGGTGACAGGGCCACCCTTTAGAGGTCACTTAACACATTGTGCGCAGGCCAAGCTGCATGGGGAGTCAGGGAAGGAAACCTGAGCTATAACTCACACAGCTTTAACTCTCGCTCTCCTTTTCTCCCCCACTCTCTCTCTCTCTCTCTCTCTCTCTCTCTCTCTCTCTCTCACACACACATATATACAGAGAGAAACAGAAAGACACATCCACACTGGACCTGACCTTTGACCTCTCGCTGGGAGTGACTAATAAACTCAGCAATTTATAAATAATGTATTTTAATTTATTTCAGTGATGCTTTATTGGCGTCATGTAAAAATAATAATAATCATAAAAATAATCATAATAAAATCACTCAATATTACAGATGGACACGAACCTCCTCAACCCCAATGACCCACCAGTAAAAACCCACCAAACTTTATTTTTAATTGTAAGGGAGATTCCACAAACCTTAAAATTATGTCAGGCTACATTTTGACGTAATAATCCATTATGCCAAAAGATTACAAAATCACAATATTTCTGTCATGAAATGGTGCAGCTCTCTCATAACTTCCATGTAGAATCAATGAAGAGCTGCAACAAGCTGATACAGTTGAAGCGACTTAAAGGGAAACTTCAACTTGGACCTTCTTTTCCCATCATTTGAAATCTAAGTGACTAATGGGGATAGCCGGGATCCACCAAAAGGGGGCTGTAATGCAATCCTTGGGGGCAATTTCACCTATTAATGTACGTCCATTTTTGCCACTGAGAGAGATTGTTTTTATAAGTGTCTGACATAGAAAGTAAAACAATGAACTAGCCACATGTAGTTGCAGTGTGGCTAGCTGCGTATGGATCTATATCCGGAGCAGATTGCCAGCTAACCCAACCAACGTAGTTATTGGTCTGCGTTGTTTGCTTACATGTATGAGGCTATGAGACTTTCCCCGCGGTTAGACTTGTAAGGAAGCTAAAAAAAGCTAACTGCTATGACGGATTTTTCTGAGGACTATTATAAGGGATGTCTGTGAGTCATTTTGCTTTGACTGGCCAAGTGTATTTACTTGAGTTAGAGTACAAAGAGAGGAGATACAAAGAAATGAAAGAGGGAAAATGAGGAATGGATGCAGAAAGGCAACGGGACCGTCAGGAACAGACAACGTTACCTCAGAGAAACTCCTGGTGTTCCTGCAGCCATTGCAAGAGGAAAACTTCTTCTGCACTGTGGGACCTGTTGCTGCCAGACTCGGAAAATCTACAAGTGTCCGCAGATGAGTAATCGCTTCTGCGTTTATACTACAAATGGATTTACAACGTTCATCAACATTGTCGTCCAGGAGACTGTTTCACCTCCACAGAATCAGCTGGATGAGAAAGAAGCGAGGCTGGGATTACAATACATAACAGCGTGAGGAATTACAGCATGTAAGTCATCCTCATATTCCACCACGCTGGCCGGTTTGTCTGCATGTATGAGGCTGACTCTTCCTCCGCAGTTGGACTGTAAAGGAAACGAAAAAGTTAGCCGTAATGCTGCTACAGGCTGCTAGTTCTTGTGTTTGCTTTTGTTGTCAGACACTTAACAATCTGAGCCTGTCGGTGCCAAAAACAAGCACTTTTAGTGGACGTGCTTTGACAGGCACAATTGCCCCAAAGGATTACATTGCAGCCCGTTTCACAGCTCCTGGCTGAAGCGATCCTGCTCAATACTGGACCAATGCCAACAATTTCTGTCTCCATTAGTCACTTAGACCCAAATGATGGGAAAATAGGGTCCAGGTTGAAAAATACTGAAGTTTCCCTTTAAGGGGAAATAAAGTAAAGAGTAATGTGTAAAAACATTCCATATATTCTGACGGTATTTGCGCAGGAAATCTCCCTAACTTCATTTCAGCAAGCTTTATTTATATATTGCCAAACACAATTTGAACATCATCAATCTAATGATGAATACAATATGAATAAAATGAAATTTAAAGCTTTGTTTGCTTTATTGGTGAGAAATGTGAAATACATTTGCATTCCCTAAAGATAAAGAAAACTGAGGATAGCTGAAAAATATATCATATGCATTTTATCTTTTGATTCATTGAGTCTCAAGCTTTTTTTCCCATATGTAATGGTGATATAAGGAATGTGTCCTCACTATCGCTATCATAAGCAGGCTATCAACCAGAAACTTAATGTGCCCATCATTTCAATAGTTTATTGACTCCTGAAGAAGTCAAACTTGCTGCAAAGATTTGAGAAAGTTGATGAAAAACCAAACAGAGTTCTTTTATTCCCATTATGTTAATCATCTTGTGACCCCTTAGGTTTGTATTGTAACCTCTTGAGTTGGGGTGTGACCTGCCGACCTTAAGGCTGAGAAACACAGTGCTAACATTGTGCTGATGAAAAGCTTCTCCAGCCTGATTGCACAAATATATTCAGTAGTATTCAAATTGGCTTTTTTGGCTGGAGCGCAGTTAAGAAGAATATTGCCAAAGCACGTTGTACAAAGCTTGCAGTGTACTGTAATGTTGCACACATTACCACATAAGTCTCTTATTTCATCCCTCCCTCTTCCCTCCAGCTGAAACTGGGGGCCTTTTGTGCTTTAAAGGAAGTGATAAGTTGAGGCGATGCTGGCGGAGGTGCGTTAGAAATTGACCAGTGACAGATTTGTGACTCTGGGTCTGAGCAGCCGGAAATGATGGAGCTCTCTCTCTCTCTCTCTCTCTCTCTCTTTCTCTCTCTCTCTTTCTCTCTCTCTCTCTTTCTTTCTCTCTCTGCTTTGAATGTGTGTCCCCACCTGCACACACTCATACCTGCTCACACACCTGGGCGTGCACGCTGAACACACAGCAGCCTTCATGTCTCAGACAGCAGCATCAGGGCTTTGAGGGTAAACTGCTTTTTTTTTTTTCCTCTTCGTCCCCTTCTTCACGTCCACCCCATCGCTATCATCAAAACAAGTTATCCAGAGTATAAAAAGCTGCAGATCGGGGGGTTGAGTTCTTCCATTAAAAAACCCCCCAGCGTGGTCAAAGGTCAGAACATCTGGGTCTGGTCAGAACATCTGGGTCTGCCGGGGACATGAAGACCGTGGGCTCCAGACTCTCACAGCGTTCTCTGCTTGCTGCTTTATCTGATTTTCTTTGAAGTCTTGTGTATTCGCAGCCTCATGTCCACTACTGTACCAAGACCAGAGACGCTACTGGACTTCCAAAACCACATCATAGTTTCCCAGCATGCAACCTTCAGAGAGAGAGACAGAGAGAGAGAGAAAGAAGGAAGAGAGAAGAGAGAGAAGAGAGTTGTTTTCTTGTAGAATGTTTGATCTGTCTCCCGTAAGTGGGTGGGTTTCCAGTAGAAAGAAAAATAAATGCAATTTAGAGACATTTAACATTTTTCTGCCAATCCCTGCAGTGTTATATTGTAGGTGCGTTTGTGTGTGTGTGTGTGTGTGTATTTGCTCGCCACTGCATGTTTGTGTGCATGTCCTCATGTGTTTGGGGGTCAGCCGCAGTGTGCCGTGTGATTTATTGAAAGGCCTTGCAGTGATACCAGAATTCCTTTGCGTTAAATGCCTGCTCTGAGTGCCTTTTACTGCCTGTGTGCTTTATGGACCGTGGTCACACTCTATTTGTCTCTCACTTTTATATTTTTAAAGATTATTTTTATGGCTTCTTGTCTTTATTAGAGTAGAGAGTGTCAGGGGAAAAAAAGTAGACAAGAACAGTGAGATTTGGAACGATAGGACGCATAGTTGGCGAGCACAACTAGACGTTGGGATGTTGTGAGTAGCAGCACTCTTCACCTCGCAGTGTGGGATTGTGTTGTCAAGAAGATGTCAATTACAGTCTTACAGAAAAAATTGAGTTTGAGCTTTCTGTTCCACCAACTTTTTAAACAAATGAATCTTTGTTTTATCTTGCTTGAAGTGACAAAGTTTTCCAATTTTTTTTCTGTCTACGAAAGTTGCCATTTCGACCAAGTACAGCGCGAAAACTCGAGGAACATGTGGCTTTTCTAGATTGACCACAACAGCCCTGTTTGATTTCATAAGATAATCCACTCAGTGTCATTACTGGTGAAGCTAAGACCAAAGAAAGAAGAATATGACACAACAGTAAAAGTAGAGCTAAGCCAATGGCATCTCTACAGCTTGGATGGTTTGGCTTTGGTATGAAACTCTTCAGCTTGAATCGTCAGTACAAACAATCAGAAACAGATTTTAAAAATGGAATTGGTTCCTTGGAAAGTCAAATGGACTGTATCCTTATCAGCTTATCAAAGGAATTCAACTAGAAGTTTTTCTTGAGAGAATTTCTTGAGAAACAGCCATTTGACACCTGTAGCACATACTGGAGTGTTGTACAGTGCAGACAGGAGAAGTAGTCAAGACATTCAAAACATTCTCAAAAACCTCTGCCTTTGTTGATGGGAAACTTTAAAATGCAAATGTACAGCTAACCCTAACCCCTAACCCCCTAACCCTCCTAACCCCTAACCCACTTCTGCCCACTTCTCCATCTACCACTCCACACCATACCATGCACATAATGTTAATCCACAACCCCTGAACCCCAACCCTAACCCTAACCTCCCTAACCCCAACCCTAAACCCCCTAACCCTAACCCTCCTAACCCTAACTCTCCTAACCCCCCTAACCCTAACCCTACTAACCCTCCTAACCCTCACCCTCCTAACCCTCACCCTATCCACACCACATTGTATTAAGGACATGGATGGCCCAAGTCTGTAGGCCAGTGCACTTAAGGTTAATCCCCAACCCCTGAACCCCAACCCCAACCCTAACCCCTAACCCTAACCCTAACCTTCCTAACCCTAACCCTAACCTACTTTTGCCCACTTCTCCATCTACCACTCCACACCACACTACATTAAGGACATGGATGGCCCAAGTCTGTAGGCCAGTGCACATAATGTTAATCCCCAACCCCAACCCTAACCCCAACCCTAACCCCTAACCCTAACCCTCCTGACCCTAACCCTAACCCTAATCCACTTCTGCCCACTTCTTCATCTACCACTCCACACCACACTGCATTAAGGACATGGATGACCCAAGTCTGTAGGCCAGTGCACTTAATGTTAATCTACAACCCCTGAACCCCAACCCCAACCCTAACCCCTAACCCTAACCCTCCTGACCCTAACCCTAACCCTAACCCTCTTCTGCCCCCTTCTCCATCTACCACTCCACACCACACTGCATTAAGGACATGGATGGTCCAAGTCTGTAGGCCAGTGCACATAATGTTAATCCACAACCCCTGAACCCCAACCCCAACCCTAACCCTCCTGACCCTAACCCTAACCCTAATCCACTTCTGCCCACTTCTTCATCAACCACTCCACACCACACTGCATTAAGGACATGGATGGTCCAAGTCTGTAGGCCAGTGCACATAATGTTAATCCACAACCCCTGAACCCCAACCCCAACCCTAACCCCAACCCCCCTAACCTTAACCCCCTTCTGCCCACGTCTCCACAATATAAAGTTGCAGATTACGATCCTCAAAACAGCTGATTTGTGTTTTTCAGCCTGCTATTGAAGCTTTAGAGACATCATAACAAATTAAACATTGGTCTTGACTTTCCCAGCTTTGGGTGACGTATGACATCGATTCGTGTAAACGCTTTCTCATTTTATTCCATGTGACAAATGTTCTCCCTCTTTAGGTTTCTACTCATGATAAACAACAGCCTGGATGCTAAATCATAGGACTCTAACATGGTCTCAGAGGGTGAATGAGTGTAGCGTATGGTGTAATGTTTAATGTTCAGAGAGCGAGGGACACATTTTGTCACGGCTAATTTTCAGCTTTCTTCAAGCAGTTGTTATTATCACTGCCGCATATTTTCAGACATGGGCAGAGCGCTGCTTTAAACAGGATGTACCAAAATGTTGGGTTCGGTTCCAAATCGGATCCATATGAAGATTATATTGTGCCCCCATCTGTTAGTAGTTCATGTTGAATTATTCGCTACATGCTCTGTTTAGGGTGAGTTCACTTGGCCGCAGAACGCTCTTGTTAGCAGTTTGGAAGCAGCTTTTTATTCCACTGAGCGGCACTTTCCAGACGGATCTGCGAGGGTGAGATTGTCTGTCACCTGCAGAAATCCCAGCTGAGAAAGACCAGGCGCTGGATTAACTTCCTGGATGCTGAACGGTGTGGCTGTGTGTTAAGACGACGGACTTAGCAGACAAGAGTCTAATTTCAACAGATGTTTTCCTGCCAAGTTCAGGTAGAGATTTCAGAGGTCGGCGGGCGTGACAATGATGATGACAATGATTATGATGATGATGATAATACAAGGCACAACTCTTCTGACTTCCTGTTAGATGTGGGTATCATTTTAAACTTCAATATCAGCGCTGGTAGCAGAGTTTCAGTGCTTATATCAAAATCTGAGCAGCCTTACATGAACTTAAATAATAATGCTAAGTCGTAGTTTAGATTGGAAAATATCTTAAGAATAACTAAACAAGACTACAAAGCTGTCCAAACATCTGATGCCAACTTTTAGAAAGTCCAGAAGTATTAAGGTCCAAAGCTCAGCCCTCCTTCCTGTGTCCAGGTCGCAGTGATTCATAGCTGTTTTGTAGAAAGAGTCATCAGCTGCAGACTCATAAAAACATGACATTATGATCTTTCATCTGGTGAATCTTTGTTACATTAATAATCAAAAGTAATAGTCTCTGTCTGTTTTATTGGGGAGGAGATTTTTTTTTGTTTTTGTTTGTGTGTCTACTTAAAACCTCCATCTGGCTGAATGTGATGTCACAGATCAGACCATGGGGTAATAAATACATAATAAGTAAAATTACCGCCATGATTATAGACTGTAAACTGTATTTACACACTGCAGGGATAATAACTTCTCTATGTACAAACACAAGATGTATCAAGACAGCAATGTATGTAATGAGACACCTGTGAAAATTTCCTTGGCCAAAGTTGAGCAATAGTGGACGTTTTAGATGTGAGGCAACAAAATCCAACCGGAGATTTCCTCAGAAACAAGAAACACACATTCTTGAATCTGTTAGTCAGTCTGGACTCAGTTGAAGTGAATGAAAGAAGACGGATACCTTGACTGAGGTCTCTCATAGTGGCTACTTACAAATCACTGCATATATTAAAGGATATATCCACAATCTTTCAATTCTGTCTTGAAAATAATACTCTGAATGAACATTGAAACAAGGGCTTCAACTAACTATTATTTTCATTATCAATGAATCAGTTCATTATTGTCTTGATTAATCAATTAATCATTGTCCAAAAACAGTTAAACATGCCTTCTGTAATGTCTTAGAGACCAAGATGATGTCTTTAAATGTCTTGTTTTGTTGGATCAACAGTCAAAAACCCAAATATAGTCAGTTTTCTATCATGTATGACACATAAAAGCTTCCAATCCTCCCATTTATGGAGCTGCAACCAGCAACATTTTGGCATTTCTTAAAAAATGACTCAATCAGTTACCAAAATGGTTTCTGATAGACTATCTGTGTAACTCTTATTGAAACAGGTTTTGCTCCCTGTACTCATTCCTCTTGTTCATACTGACCATTAAAAGCTTCCTTCCTAATGCACTCCAATATAAGTGATCCACAAAATCCCCAGTCTTCCCTCTGTGCAAAAAAAATGTATTCAAATGTTTATATAAAGCTAATATGAGGCTTCAGCAAGCCAATGTAATCAAATGAAGTGGGTATCTTCCAAAGGTAAAGTCTTTTTAGTGAATATATACACCACTTATTGTTACTATCCTTCCACTGCAGCTCAACAAGGAGACACAAAGAGTATTTTGTTCGGGGGGAAAACTGTAATTTGGAAGATATATCCACTTGATTTGACTAGTGGATGTATCACTTTCCCTTCAGATAAACTTTTGAATGACTGTGGATGTTGTCTTCCATTACTTACATTGAAAGTGCATTAGATCGGTGGTTCTCAAAGTTAGGGATCTTGAGGGAGTCCCGAGAACAATTGGAATATTTTAATTTCACTATTATTTAATTGACTATAGAAGTTGGCCCAATCAGTGGATGCATAAGAGGTGACTATTCTGTTCATGGGTTTCTCACTTTTCACTGTTATGTCTTCCAGGTGGTCACCAGCAAAAAAAAAAAAGGGGGTACCATTTATTTTCACTCTAATTCCATCCAAATGTAACACAATGACAGAATATATGACTATTTTGGTCATGGGTTTCATACATTTCCTATAATAACATATTTAAAAGTAAAAATTCATATTGGATCAGACAAAATCTTGTGCCTTGTCAAAATGTGTGCTAGTTTAGGGGTCTTTGACATGGAAAAGCATTAAAATGTGGTCTTTCTATGGCGAGTAAGAACAGGAGGAATGATATTGGGAAGCAAGAAATGTTTCAATCTTTATACGAGCACCTGAATATTGTTTTAAGACCGGCTCGAAAAATGGTGGACCTGTTGTTTAAGCTCATGTGTTTCTGTTGGAAAGGCAAGTAGGGGTCAGGAAAGGGTCGTACCTGTGCCTCAGTAAACTGGGGTACTGAGCTTAATGGTGTTCAAAGATGGTAAATACCCTTATGGCATTTAGCAACCGATCAATACTTGACATGAAATCTTAAATCTAGCGTTAGTTGCTACTGAAGAATTGTCAGTTTTAGCTCTGAGCACAGAACCAGCCTCTGCATTCGTGACAAGACTGGTTGATGTTTCTTTTATGCCAGCGACGAAATGTTCTCCATTACATTCCCTAATCAATATAATTATGAAGCAAGTGGATTATTTAATGTAATTGTGGAGCAAGTCACCCTATAATAATTACATTCAGCCCCATGATAAATTATGTCTCATTGCTGTAGGTAATTAGTCTGAAAATGTTTCCAGTTATGGCTTCAGAGCCAAAAATGGATGTGAGTAATGTACAGAGCCGCTCACATGAGAAAGAGCTGTTTGTCCTGCTGCTACAGACGGAGAAAATGGGGCCGTAGCTTTCATCTGCTGGGCTGCATGTAAACCATGTGAGGTTAAAAATAAAAAAGACTGTTCACCCGGAACTGAACCAGGTTTTCATCTCAGGGCCCAATAATATCAAACTGAACAGTGTCAGAGAGAAAGAATCAGCCTGTACTTGTTCCACGATGTGTGTGTTCAGTGTTTCTGCCTTTGTGTGTAATCACAAGAGTGTGTTTAAGCGCCGTGGAGCCTCGCTGAGATGTGGGTCCCTGCTCTCTAAAAGGCTGAACTATGCCAGTGCTGCTGAGAGCGTTCCTCTGTAATAAGATCACCCAGAAAAGACATTTTCAAGAGGTTCAGACTCCGATAAAAAACCAAAAAAAACACTGCTCTCTTTCTGCACTGTGTGGCCCGCTGTGTACTTTTGATCTGTGGCTGTTTTCCCTTGTTTGGCTGAGACGTTTTACTTCCAATTAATGGAAATCTTTATCATAGAAGCCTATTTAGCATGATGGTGTGCTTTGCGGCAACAGCTTGACTTTGGCCCTTTCCTGTTTTGTCCCCGTGCACCTATCGCCTCCGTTGAGAAATAGCTTCCCCCAGTTTGGTGTGGAAGAACTTGACAGGCCTGACCTCGACCCCGTACACCAACACCTTTGGGATGAACTGGAACTCCGACTGTGCAGCCAGACCTTATCACCAAACATCAGTGTTCGCTAATGCTCCTGTGGCTGAATGGGAGTAAATCCCTGCAGCCACGCAAGCTCCAAAATCTGGTGGGAAGTCTTCCTAGAAGAAGAGTGGAGGCTTGTTGTAGCAACAAATCAAAAGTTATAATCCTTAAACCTTCAGTTCTAGTTGATTTGGCAGCTTGTGTGGTTACTTGTGGTCACGCAAGACTTCTGATCCAATCGTTAGTTTTTGAAAGTTTATTGATCGCCCTAACCGCTTTCTTTTCCCTCGTCGTTTGGCCTTGATGAGGTTTAGACTTATTAATATACTCGTACTGATGCAATAATGTTTCCTCTTTAAAGTAATTCGTTTTTCTGGATTACATCATCGCGTGATATATACACAAACAGAACAAATTATCTGCAATGTGCTCCGGCTTTTGTCTACCATATTTTCCCAGCACATTCACTGGATCCTGTGTTTTTACAGGGAAACCCTTTGTGCATGTGAAAACCTCACTACTGACAATGCATACTGCTAATGACTAATGTAATGGCTGTAGCAGAATCAATCAAAAATTGGGTTTGATAGGAAAGTCTTAACCCTTGCAATACTGTTCAAGGGTCAGATTTGACCCATTTTGGAGCACCCTCATAGCCAAGTGGTTAAATTGCATGCAACGTCCCTGGGTTGAATCTGGAAAATGACCTTTGTTGCATGTCATATCTTTTGTCTTTTGTCCACCACCAACTGTTCAATAAAGGCAGAAAAAGCCCCAAAAATAATAATAATTAAAGCTGCAAGCAGCGGTGAACGGGCCCTCGCCCCCCCATGCATGTCGGTTTACAGATACAATAGGGCTTCGTGCTGGTCAGTGCTCGGGCCTAATAATGAAGATATTTGACCCATTTTTTTTTTACATCTAGAGTTTCTTTTCACCAGACTTTTCCTAATGTGACCCACAATATACAAAAATGGAAACAAAATGCATCTTTTTTGTGTGTTTGTGCAGCTGACATACATTTTTATATATGTAAATGTACAATTTTCACCAAAAATCAGCATTCAAACATGTTGTTGTACTCATTAGGGTTAGGGTTATAACTTGTTCTCCTGGACCATAAAATAGTGATTTTAATTAAATCACCATGTATTAATGACTAATGGGGGAATTCATGAATGTGGGTTAGTGTTGAGACTAATTATGAGTCAGAATATGAACAGTATGTAAAGATTAAAGTTTAAAAAATATGCCTATAGTTTTAAAATTCAATGTCCTACAGTACAATCATATTTGGGTTTAATGTTTGCATTTCCACATATTTTGCTTTGCCGTCCACATACTTATGGTCATGTAGTGAGTATGTGTAAATCATTTGAACCTCAACACAAAAGAGAATAACAAAGAGAGCGAGGAAGACCAGCACATACCAAAGTCATGATTGTGTTAAAGATAAAAAACAGAAGAAATTAAAGTACAGTTGGAAGTCTTTGTCGACCGCGCCGCGAAGGATTTTCTTGGATTAGTCATTCATTTTGGAATTAGCTTCAGGATTAAGGAACATACAGTATCAGTAAATTGGAAGAAAAGAAAAAAAAAAAAAAAAAAGGGAGACTCTCTAGTATCAGGTTTCGCCGGATTGTATTATTAGATCTCTCGAGGCCCGACATGTGCGTTTCTGACACAAACTTCTACGACTGATTCCTGAGAGATGAAGAAAATAAAGAGATGGAAAGAGAAGTCTGAGAAGCCGCAGAGAGAAAGAAAGAAAGAAAGAAAGAAAGGAAACTTTAGAAAACAGCAGACATACAGAGGGAAGGGATTTTTTTTTTTTTTTTCCCAAACTGAATCTTTGGTGGTCTCGAGCAAGGTCTCGTTGGGTCTTGAACCCGGTGCAAAACACAACAGGGGGGAAAATGAGTAAGGGGGTTGGAGGTGGAGGGGGAGGAGGAGGAGGAGTAGGGGGGGTGGGGGGGTGAGTGGGGGGTCCTGGGTTGGGGGTTACACCACCAGAGTCCCACAATTCATCATGCTCTGGCACCGACGGGGGCTGTCTGGACAGATCAGTGGTGGGGAGCCGAGCGGGGGGATTGATGGCCAGCGAGACTCTGTGACCTCCCTTCTTTTCCCCCAAGAGAGGAGATAGTGTGTGTGTGTGTGTGTGTGTGTGTGTGTGTGTGTGTGTGTGTGTGTGTGTGTGTGTGTGTGTGTGTGTGTGTGTGTGTGTGTGTGTGTGTGTGTGTGTGTGTGTGTGTGTGTGTGTGTGTGTGTGAGAGAGAGAGAGAGTTGGAGGAATCATCGCTCCCTCCATCCCCCTGCAGAAGACGTCAAGTTAATATATATATATAAATATATGAGGACAGCAACACCTCTGCTGCCTGCTAGATTCTCCTCCTCATGACCATTAGACATGACAAATAATTTGTTTTTCTTTCTTCCCTCTCTCTCTCTCTCTCTCTCTCTCTCTCTCTCTCTTTCTCCCTCTCCCTTTCTTTCTCTCTCTCCCCTTACCCCTTACTCTTTCCTTTTCCTTTTCCTTCTCTTTCCTTTTTAACAGGACTACCTGCAAGGTGACAGCACCAAAGCATATCAGAAGCTGGGCTGGAAGCCGAAAGTGACTTTTGAGGTGCGTTTGTTTTAAGACACCTGGTGAGACGGTTGAAATGTTTAAAATCTAATAATATATATTATGGAGAAGTTGTTGTTGTCTTTTTCCCTTTTTTTTCCACACTGAGAAAAAGAAAAACAGACGTCTCTTACTTAGGACTGTGTCTGAAGCTAATAAGAAAACATGCAGAGGAACATTAGTGAGAACAGAGAGCAGAGAGCGTCTATATGTAGCGGACGGGTGCGTGGATGTATTTATATGTGGGTGAGATATGAAGATGAATGGTGTGACGCTACCAGCAGCTTACTTTTATGTGGTACGTGTGTGTGTGTGTGTGTGTGTGAGTGTGTGTTTGTGTTCAGACTGTATATTAACCTCATATGAACCTATATATATTGATTGTGTAATTGCTTCCTATATTAAATAAGAGATTTTAAGGATCAAACATAATGATGGCAGGCAGGAAATGTAATAAAATAGCTATGTAAATAAAAAATATTTGCAATCTGGCAACTCAACGCATTTATACATAACATAAAAAACTGTTAATTTGTAATTACAGTTTGCTTAGACGTGTTAATATTCAACACAGAATTATGTAAAGCAATAACATGATATGATTTAGTGTTATCACAAGTAGAGTAGAGGATCGTTAGAAATGATCTGATAGCACAGATTCAGTGTTAATACCAATAAATAGTATTTTCTCTTTAATATTAACGTGTTTTTATAGAAAACGCTCTCGGTTTCATTTAAAGAAGTAGAAATAAATGTCCATAAAAGTCCAAACATGAACAAAATACTTAAATTTAAAAAAAAAAAAGGCTAACATTGGAGAAGTTTAATATAAATTAGGAACAATTTGATCAAATAAAAAAGTAAAAAAAACTCTAAATGTGATCAAATATTTAGTGCCAGTTTTGAGACTTGACAGCTTTCTATGGACTCATCATTTAATTTCACACTATTTAAACCTTAATACTCCCAATATGAGTCTGTTCAAAGTCAATAAATTATAATTGAGCATGAATTATTATCCTGACGCTGTATTAATGCTGAACTATTCATGTATTTATTATATTTACACTCAGTGATTGGTATCTTCATTAATGACAGGTCTGATATAAACCACACAGTAACCATCTAAAACAAATCATTTTAATCACTAATCTATCTGTGGCTCCACTCAGGGAAGAGATGTCTGAATTATTAACCTCTATACTTTTACTTTTAATTGTTTTTTAAAATTTAAATCCACTTTCCTCCTCCTGTGTAAACTTGAAGCGTTGACCTTTGACCTGTCTGTCCCGTCCCTCTGCTGCAGGAGCTGGTGAAGGAGATGGTGAACGCAGACATCGAGCTAATGAAGAAAAACCCAAACGCCTGAAGGTGGGGGGTGGGGGGGGCCCAACGCCAACGCCGATCCATCCGGCACGGAAACATTTCAGCACTCCAGTGTTTCTGCCGCTGAGACCAACAGTGAAAGGAACACGTTGTATTTTTACCTTCATGTCCTTTTTTTTTTATTATTATTTGTTTGTTTGTTTTTCTCTCAAATGAAGTTACTGAAGTTTCTTTTTCTTTTATTTTGAAGGAGGTCAGACTTAAACCAGTCATTGCCTTCATGTGTTTCCCGTAATTCCCTCCTGGTATCATTTCATTGTTGATTTTTATTTTATTATCACATAGCAAAGATGCCTTTTTATATATATATATTATATGTTACAACATTGATCATGCCATAATTTATATATAGACTTCCAGTTTTAAGGCTATATTTATATTATATTTGATTGTTTCCTTTTTTTTCTCTTTTTTTTTTTGAACTGATTTTTTAGATGTCGAAGTTGACGTTCATTCCTTTTAGAGTATGGAAGAAGGCAGAATATATAAATAATAAATGTTACCATGGAAACGATGAGTTTATTAAAGTTGGTCATGGATATTTCATTGAACAAATTTGACTATTTGTTACAATAAATACTGATCTTTTTACATGCTGTCTTCATGTGTTTGTGCTTTTGATGATGACTGTGTGAGGAAGAAGAAGAAGGAGAAGCTGGATAAGTGAGAAGATGCTGATAGAAATATTAAGATGATGAATGTTTGTGTTGGTTTTGTGTCTTTTTCTTTCTTTCCTTTTTTTTTTTTTTTAGGCTTACAAATGAAAAGTGTGAGAGATGAAAGCAGCAAACCTCTCCTCCCTTATTGAACTAAAGGTATGCCTATAGGTAAAGGTATGTAAGGTGTGTGTGTGTGTGTGTGTGTGTGTGTGTGTGTGTGTGTGTGTGTGTGTGTGTGTGTGTGTGTGTGTGTGTGTCTGTGCCCAGGTTGTGCAGAGGTCGGCTGGCTCAGCTCCTGTTTTCCTCCCCTCTGCCTCTACTGCCTTCAGCTTTCCTCTCTCTCTCTCTCTCTCTCTCTCTCTCTCTCTCTCTCTCTCTCTCTCTCTCTCTCTCTCCCTCTCTCTCTCTCTCTCTCTCTCTTTTTTTTTCTTTAAATTTGTGAGCACACTGCACTCTTTTATTCGCCAGGAAGTTTTTCCCGGTTTGCTCAGGAGTCCCGGAGTCTCTCAAACGCCTTTGTCTGTCCTCCAGCAGACCGGCTCCACATTTAAAGGAGAGAGACACTCCTGGATCCGGGCCGGCTCTGATCCTGATCCTGATCCTGATGATGATGGACTTTATAACTTTATGAGCAGACACTGAAAACATGTTAGTAGAAAAATCCTTTAAACGACCTCAGACGCTTTTTGTAACATATTCTTCTCTTCCCTCTTCTTCTTCTTCTTCTTCTTCTTCTTCTTCTTCTTCTTCTTGCCTGCTGTGTATTTACACTTCATTCAAGAATATAAAGTCTTGAACCAGCTGTCAGGACTCAGGACTCAGGAGTTCACATTAAAAAAAGTAAAAATCACTTCAGAGCTGTGCGGTTTGCATGGCAGCAGATTTTTCTCGCTTCGTTTTAAGAAAAAAAATAATTCAGTGGTTTTGATTTCAGCGCTCGTTAAAAAAAAAACGCCATTTTTAGGAGGTTTATTAATCTTCATGACACGTTCACTTTTCAATACATCCTCTGTGATTATGAAACGTATTTAATGTAATGTAAAAGTACGTCTATCATATGTGAAATCTCATAGGATAAAAGTGGTTATATTTGTATATTTTGGGGTTTTTTTTGGGTGAATTTACCAATAATGGAAGAAGTATGAACAACCTTTAGTAGTAAAAATACACTATAATTAAAAGTATTGTATTTAAAATGTTACTTTAGTAAGAGTGTGTAATCCTGCCTATCAACTAATTACAATTACGCAGCAGCAATATGCTTCTTGTACGTAATATGATTAAATATTATATTAGTAGTATATTAAGATTAAAGCAGTATTTTCGCCAATGTGACGCAGTTTGAACTACCTTATCTTAATATTTGATGAGCTCATACTGTAAATATGATATATTGCTTTAGATTAAATAGCCTATAGGATGTTTTAATGTAAAGTAAAGTAAGATAACTACAGCTGTCAGGTAAATGAAATGGAGTAAAAAAGGGCCAGATTTCCGCCTGATATAAATTGGAATTGAAGTATACAGTAGCATGAAGTATAAATAATTAAGTAAAGTACAAGTTGCTCAAACGTGTATTTGGCTAAATACACTTTCCAACATTTGAATTTACGTTTCTGATTATTATTTTTTGGGATTTAGCTCTTGACATTCAACTTTGCACGCAGCCCTGAAGGTCCCAGTGAGCGGTCAGAGGAGGGTGGGGATCGCCTCTGTCTTGTTCTTTCTTTTTCTTTTTCTTTCTTTCTTTCTTTCTTTTCTTTTTTTTTTCTAAGGACAACACCTTCAGGACATTTTAAAAAGAAAAGTCTCTGTGATCGTCCTGGACAGCGCTGCGTCTGTGCGCGACTCCAGATTGGATCCAGATGTGGAGCTCTTGAGGTTGTTTTGGGCCCCTGAAGCCGCGCTGAGAGCAGAAAACACACACTGAGCCGGTTTGGGCCCTGAAGCCTCACACAGGTGCACCGCTCTACACCCTCAACAACAATTAGGAAAGTCTTATGATCAAGTTGTTTTTTTTATTGCTGGCACGCGTAAAAAAAAAAAGAAAAAAGGGGGGACGCCCTATCAAGATTTGGACCACAAATATAAAAGAAATTAAAAACGTTTCATGCAGCTAAATAAACATTTTTAAAGAGTTTAAAACGACTCGAGCGGTCAATTAAAAACCATGAGGTGGTCCCAGATTCCACAAGTCCCCATAAAATAGGAATATTAGTGTTTTCCTGTCAAAACTAATGAACAGTGAGCATTTGAGGGGAAAATCTGCGCAATTAAAGCAGCAGGAGGGGAAGATGTGAGCTGAGAACAAAGCTTTGCATCTGTTAATGTTGCTTCAGCTGAGTCTGAACACATTTTGACAATTTGTTTTAATGTATTTTTTTTTAACTGTCAAACATTATTTTATAATCATAAAAAAAAGACATAAAAAGTAAATTAGCTGCTTTAATAGTGTCGTATTGTTAAGGTGTATTTAACTCTGCTGATAATAAAGCTCACTCGTCAAATAAAAAAGGCCTTAATGATTAAATTCAAACCTAATAATTAAAAAATAAAAGAATATTAATGTATTAGTGTTCACGGAGCGGAGGAAGGTAGACATGTGTTGTAAAATTGGGACACAAAGAAACGTATTTAACCTTTTTGAGACATTTTTGACATTCTCGTGGACATGAAAGATGCCAAAAAAATAAGAATATAACATGTCCTTATTTTTAAAAAAGTGGGGAAATATTAGAAGAACAATATTTAAATCTCTTGATTAAAATTTAGGCTGGAAGATTTAAAGTTTAGTTCCTGTGTAGAAAAGTCAAACCTAAAAAAAATAAAACGCGTTTAAATGACATAAAGCGTTTAATTGCACCTCTGTGGCGCTAAATGACTGCTTTCCCTCCTCTGACGGCTTGAATTGGTTTGATATTTTAAAGTAGATCAAATATTTTTTATCCCGCTTGTGTGAGTCAGGCTTGAAACTCAGAAAGTGTTTTTATAAAATCCTCGCTGGTGTCAGAATCGTGCAGGATTAGAGACGGAGGGACTCGATCTCAATCATCGCTTCGTGCTTGAAGGGATTTGAAGCTCCGCTGCTCCCGTGAGACACAACAGGCCGATCCCAGCTCTACACACACACACACACACACACACACACACACCTCCCAGACTGTGTGCGTGCGTGAATGTGTGTGCGTGCGTGTGTATGTAACAGTCTTACAGTTACGTCTGTATTTGGTTATAAGAGTTTTTTTCCCCCCCTCATATTTTCTGCACTTACAGTTAAAACCATCAGACTTATCCAAATATTCTATTTAAGATGTTTAGTTGGTCAATTTGTCTTATTTAGATATAAAAAAGCATTGTTTAAATAATCTAATTACACTTTATAAAGCGTTAGAAGAGAGGTTGTGTTTTCATTTATTTGATATTTAATCCTAATTTGGGTTTATTGTCTCGATAAGGTATGTTAAAGATACAACATATTAGAAAGAAACTAAAATCTCTCTTGGTTTTACGCAAAATACGTTAAACATAGTTCTACTTTTTGGGGGGGTTCTCCTCCATTAAAAATTTTAAAAAAGCGTCTCTTTAAAAACTACAGATTTGTTGCTCTTCACTAGAATAAATCTGTGCAGCTCCCAGATGTTTGCAGGCGCTTCTCAACCTGATATGTTTCCTTTTTAAACGCCGTGCTAGCCTATCTGCCAGACATTAAACGCATGTGTTGCAGGCTATCAGGTTGCTTTAACTGCTCCAAACTGCAGCTGTAGGCTACAACATTCATGTGAAGATCGTCTTCATAAGAAAGAAAGAAAGAAGAAGAAGAAGGGCTCAGGCTCATCACACAAACCGCGGAGAATCCATCTCTCTAGCAGAACAACTGCACAGAGCGTAACAGACACATGACTTGATGTGTGTTTAACGCTGATGTTAATGATTGGTGATTGCTTTGTAAAAGGAACACGCATGACCTAATAATTCCTCCTTGATTAGGCCCTCTCTCTCTTTTTTTTGTGTGCAACAGATTGGCAAATTCTAGTCTAAACAGGAGATTTGCTGCGCTGTGCTCTCTTCCTCTCCTCAGTTTTTATACTTCAGGTCTTATAAACTACCACAACAATACACGAGCCTCTCCTCTCCAGCTCTACACACACACACACACACACACACACACACACACACACACACACACACACACACACACACACACACACACACACACACAGCTCAGTGACCGTGCTTGAGATAAGGTAGTGACAGGCTTCTTTTTTTTTTTTTTTTTTTTTACTGCACAAGACTTCTCGCCGTCTTTTCCTAAAGTGCGTTGTTGACATCCTCTCCATTGACCTCCATCACCTCCTCCTGTCTTGTCCTTGTGATGAAAAATGATTCTCTGGATTTTCCCTTCCTGACTCTTTGAGTGCTGCATCAATCACAAAGACGTCTGTTTAGAAGTAACAATATAATATTCATCATTATAAGTCACCTTATCTTTTTTTTTAACGCTTTGAATGGCAGCTTGAGCTCCGGACCTCCAGATTAAATTACCCCCCCCCCCCTCTCCTCTCCTCTCCCCTCCCATGTGGAAGGTGCATTGTTTATATTATAGCTTTAATGGGTCTGACTCATCCGACTTGGTGGCCCTGGGGAGCATTTGTGTTTGCGCGCTGCTAATTTTTGTTTTTTTTTCATTCACTCGTTTAAAATCTTCTCCTTGCAGGCTTTTTTTTTTTTCTTTTTTTTAAATGACAGTCATTTTCAGACCAGATATACACAAACCCTACAAACACACACCTACACACACCTACACACACACACACACTGCTCCGCTTTCCAGAGGTGTTGCACTGTCTGCCAGAGAGTGAAAATGTCTCAACACAACTCAGCTCAGCGCCTGCAGGCTAGCTGGATCAGAGCTGATGTTGGGAGGCCAAGGTGCTCCACGTCATCAAGGAAGTACTGGAATAAATAAACAACTGACAGCAGCAATATTTCAATCAGTCAAAAAAAAAAAAAAAAAAAAGAGAGAGAGAGAGAGAAGGGGGTCAGAGCTGCTGTAATTCTTCAGCCTGTGGGACACACTGAATACAGAGCAGGCTGCAAGTTTATCCTTCCCTTCCCATCACATCACCACCGTCCTCCTCGTGCACACACACACACACACCAGATCGTTTTACGTTTACTGGTCGTGCTGCAAAATGTAGTCTACAAAACACAATCCAAAACAACACACACGCACAGCTGCAGCGTTGTGCATCCAAAAAAAAGAGAAAAAAGAAAAAAGAAAGAAACAACCAACCTCCCCATCATGCAATAACAGCAGGTCTCTGTGCGTATAGACGGAAGCCTGTGCAGTTTGTAATGACTGATTTGTTTTGCTGACAAGGCCTTTAGTGAGTTCAAACCACACTGCTGAACTGCTGCCACACGTGTATTTATTTACTGCCTGCATTTACACTCTCAACACTGAAAATATACAACGTGCAGGTTAAGCCTAAAGATTGTAAGCAAACATTTATCTCTTTCACCTGTTTTACTCTTCATTTTTAGTAGGTAACCCCCTCCGGTTGGTTGCGCTGTTAAGTTTGGCCTCTGCGGCGCAAAACAGGGCGCAGACTCCCTGAAAAGTTTTAATATAATATTCTTTTTTGTTTCTGTTTTATGTTTCTTTTTTCTTGTACAAGTAAGCAATTTAAAATCATTTAGATTCACGTGTAACGCCTTTAAAAGTACATTATATCTACGTGTTTTCCCTTTAAACGCTTTAATTTGTTTAGATTTCAGAGCATTGATGCAGTTATGAATTATTATAAAAATAATCTACATTTAAAACCCAATTTTGACCTCCTTCCTGTTACTCTGCAGTATTTACCTCTCCATTTAAAAACACCTCCTTCCTTCAGAGAATTAACCAGTGCTAATAAATCACTCCAATTAAAATCAAATAGACGGCACTTTATTAAACAAACACAAAGTAATGCCTTCAAAATAGCTTTAACAAATAAGACAAAATGAATGAAATAAGTCAGTATAGGCTACAAAAGTTCCCCTCTATTTCTATACAAGAACCGGGACAATTAAAGGCAGCATAAGAAAATTGGAAAAACGTTTTAAGTGTTTGGTCCTCAATATCCAACCACTCCCTTTTCCTAAAAAATAAATTACTATATTAGGCTATAATTTACAGTCTATAGTCATAAAAGCTGATATTTGAGCCATCTTTATAAACAATTCTCAAAGTGAGAGGGAAAAAAAAAACTTACGTGTTTTTGGTGTTACACACGCCTCGACACAGAAAAAAAAATCTTTGAATCTCTTATGTCCATTCGGGGTTTGTGAATAAAAGAATAAAAAAAATATAGCAAAGTATATATTAAAAGTTATTAATTTAAAGGACACATTTTGGGCTCTCAGAACTTGCTGCAGTCATAAACAAAAGCTCCTGAGGTGCGGTAGATGGACTGACCGGACGGGAAGGCCATCTGACAGCTATTATTCCCGTTCACCGGGGAGCCGTTCAGCCCGATCCGCTGGGACTCAAACATCTCCCGCACAGAGTGGAAGTTCTGCTGCTGCGCTGGGTAACCCGGGCTCAGGTGGCTCAGGTCCCCGTACCAGGACGCGAGCCGGCCCTGGTGTGCATGGTGGCAGTCCTGGCCCGCCTGGCTCAGGTTGCCGTGGCCCAGCGGGGACGAGGTGGTCGTCGTGATGCAATAGTCGGGCAGAGCCTCCTCAACCGTGGTGGACGGAGCCAGGTGGCCTCCGGATGATCTGTCCCCGGCGTACAGGCTCATGGCTTGCATGTTGCAGTGATACGTCGCGTTGGAGTTCGTGGAGATGACATTCTGGTTGCAGGTCGTCGAGCTGTACGCAGATGTCTGGTTGTTGGGGGAATAGTTGAGCGACAGTGAAGGGGTGATACCTGTCCGAGAGGAGGCGATGAGAGGCGGGGAGAGCTCGGCCTGAGGCGACCCCCGCATGGAGGTCATGATGTTATCCACGCTGAAGCCCTGCGCCGGGGCCTGGCCGTGGTGGTGGTGCTCAGGTCCGTCCATGCTGAGTGACCGGGTGGAGGGCACGCTGTGCGGGCTGCCGGTGGACATGCTGCTGCTGCTGCTGTCTGGACTCTCAATTTTAGGCACGGTGCTCAGGGAGGGAGACTCGGCCTGCGGCGGTGTGGAAGTCCCATTCTCCGTCTTTATATCCTGGATCCGCACCGGCTGAGCGCCCTGCACCGGCGGGTCCTGCTCCCGGCCCGGTGTGCGCGCAGAGTCTTTGCCTGGCCTGTCCTCCTTGTCCTTCTGCACGTCCTTCTTTTTGAATCTCCTTCGGCGTCGTAGGAAGCTGCCGTTCTCAAACATGTTGTAGGAGTCCGGGTCCAGGGTCCAGTAGCTGCCCTTGCCGGGCTTCTTATCGTCCCGGGGAACTTTGACAAAGCACTCGTTGAGGGACAGATTGTGCCGTATGCTGTTCTGCCAGCCCTGCTTGTTGTCCCGGTAGAAGGGGAACCTCTCCATGATAAACTGATAAATCCCGTTCAGGGTGATCTTTTTCTCCGCTGAATTCTGGATCGCCATGGTGATGAGAGCGATGTAGCTGTAAGGAGGTTTGACCATGTCCTTAGGCTGGTGTTGAGGGGTGTATGGACCGTACGCCCGGGCCATGCTGGCCGGGTACTGGTCGTGGGCCGCATGGGAGTACATGCTCATGGGTGCAGGCATCCCGGTGTATCCGCCACCGGTCCGGTAGTAGCTCTGGTCGCCGCTGATGTACGGTACAACTCCCAAAGAGTTGGGGCTGGAGACGGAGTAGCGCGCCTGCATCCTGCGCAATGCGTAAAACCTCCCCAAAACTGCTTCCCCCCAGAAACTCTCACAACTGCCGGCTTCTGTTAAACTTTGTTTCTTCTCTCTCGTGTCGTCTGCGAGTCGATTTTTAAGCCACAGCTCTCCACGATGAACCGGAGAGAGCGCACACTGCCTCAGTGAACATTTGGGAAACTGAGAGGGCTAAAAGTAAAGCTGGAGGAGCGTGAGTGAGTCTACACAGCAAGGAACTTTTTTTTTTACCCTTCACATTTTTTCCTCCCTTTTGGCTACTAGGGCTGTTCGGGCTGCTCCTCCCCGAATGTGCTCCATCATCCAATTGGAGGATGAAATGAACCTGTGGAAAAGCTGCATGGCGATAAAAGTTTACCCCCCCCCCTCCCCTCCTTCTCCTCCTCCTCCTCCTCCTCTCCCTCTCCTTCCCTCCCTCCTCAGTTCAGACATGGACTTATTAAAATGCTGTTAAGGGTGTGCCCAAAAGGCTGAAAAATTACTCAATTACCCAAATTGCGAGAGGCGTATTAATCTTCTATTAATTTATCATATTGCGACCGTATAATACCTATTATTTTACGTTTTTAAATGCGAAAACTTGAGTTTATTAGAGAGTTTGGAGTCTTAAAGTCTCTGACCAAATTGGTGAACCCTCCACTTCATCCTCAAAGTCTCAAAGCTGTGCGTAAATTTGGTAGAAACCTAAAACGAAGCGCTCAAAATTGACCACAAAGGCCTTTTCCTGAAACGTATTAGTGCCGTATATGTGTTATGTTAGGCCTGCGGCAATATTATCTGTTCTCATTTGTGTTGTTAAATATTTTGAATAACTAAACCTCCAATTAGAGCCAGTGTATTAGCTATTAGGAATGCAAAATTAGCTAATACACTGCAGTCTGCTGTCTGTGAGAACTCTCATCAGCTGCGGTTGAGCCTCTGAATAAACAGACGAAACATAAAAGAGTGTGTGGATGATGCCCCCCCCCCCCTCCCCTCCTCCTCCTCCTCCTTCTGCTCCCCGACAGCGCCGGTGGGCGGTGTGTGGAAACTAATTAAAGGTTAAATGAAGATCATTTGGTCGAGCCGGGTGAGAAAAGGTTCCCTGGGTGCGAGCGGCTGCTGAGACTGAGGTGGGATTTTTTTTTGGGGAGATGAAGACCTGGAATACACCTACCTCCAAATGTCATTCACACTGAACGGCTGTTAAGAGAGCCATCAAAATGCACCCCCCCCCCTCCCTCCCTCCACCCTCCACACAACCCCCCTGGCTCTAGAGACGTATGTTTCATTATGTTGATTGCGAGGCCTAAAACAATACAAGTCATGCGTTTTTAAGCCTGATAAAAAATGATCGTTTATTTACAGAAAGGGAAGGAGGAGGGGAGAGAGTGTGTCTTATGGATATGAATTCATTTTCTGTAGTTTATTATGTGTATCATCAGCTTATAATACATCAGGATAGAATAACAACAATTATTGTTTGTCTGTAATTCATCTGTTTCTTTTTAGTTTGTTCGTTTAATTGGTTAATATGATTACAGTCCAGAGGGCGTTTATAGGTCATATTTATAGGATTAAAATAGTATCCTAAAAATAGATGACTTTATTCAATTATGTCCCATAAATAAGAAGTAGTTCATTATGTGAATGGTGCATGAATTTGCATTTAAATAGCTAATGTGGTATTTTATCCACAAAACATTAATTGCTTGAGAAGAAGTTTTTAATTGCTGATATTCTCACAGGAAGAAAGTGAGAATAACTATAAAATATTGAGTTTAAAATATGAGAAGTTTTGTTAAAGGGAAGGTAAAAAAAATCCACGTTTAACATATAGGCCCATTTATATAGGCCCATGTCATATAAACTAAGACGTAGTTTAATAAAGGGTTAGCATTAAGCAAATGATGTGCAATCTCTTAAAAGTAAATGTTACAACTCAGATATATTTTCATAAATGCTTTACGTTCATCTTTAATTTGAGTTTACGACTGCAGCAAAATGTAACCAAGTGAAGTGAGTTTGTCTGATTAAGCATTGAATTACACACATTTATCCAAAACGAAAATATTTCCTAATTGTCTTGATTGGCAGCACTGAGCCAAACCGCAAATATTCAGTCAAGCTGTGAAGTTAAAGTAAAGACTAGTGTGAGTGTTTGTAGAGCTGTGTGCGCAAACATTTCCTTTAAACGTCACATCTTATCTTAAAAAAAAGAAGAAAAAACATTCAAGTCATTGGTGAAGTGGTAAACCACCTCATGAAAAAACCCCCTCGAATAAAATGAAACTAAAGATGTTTATTGGCCTAATTCAATAAAAGTGGTACAGCTCATCCACTTTATCTGGCCTTACGAATAAACACTTTTATATTCCAGAGGAAACCCGAATTTCAGAAGTTTCTAAAGAAGAGATAACTTTAAAAACCCCCTTGATAAGATAAGTGATAATCTCTTGAGTGGGGTTAATTTCTCACTTGTGTGTGTGCTTTCATTTTTGTGCTCTTTGTTCTGTGATTTGCATGTGTCGTCAGGACTCTGCTCAGCTCAGAGGAGGAGGAAAGGAAACGCGGGATCAGTGGGATTCTTCATCCGTGAGGTCCAGACGGTGAGCTGAGCTTTTTCTGCAGAGACCGTGACTGACCGGTGACCCCTACTGACCACAGCACACATCAGCTGCTCATAAAAAAAAGCCTCCGTCGGTGTGCGGTGGAGCAAGCTGTGCTGCAGGGCGGGAATTGAACCAACAACCTAAATAAGAAGTAGATAGACGAGCTTCTTCTAGGACTAATATGTTCTTACAGTCATTTATTATGCTTCAATTTTTAAACACTCATGTTATTTGGCACAGGAGGTCTGAGAATGATTATTAACAGGAGAAGTCTGTTCATGAATGCAACACATGTCTCTTCATCTTCAGAGACTTAAGAGTTAATATATATTTTTAAAACCTTTTGATAATAGTTTGAAACCTCTACAAAAATCGACTAATTGTAATCTATGAATTTGGCTGTAATGTTTGTTTGAAATTAATTGTGAAGATAATTGAATTACTTTTTTTTTTTTTTTTTTTTTTTAATGGACACGTTTTAAACAGTTTATTCTCATTTTAATGCACGACGCACTCCTGCCCCCTAGTGGTCATTGCGCAAAAGTGCATTAAAGGCGCGCAACACTTTTTTAAACCATCACATGTGATCGTAGATTTAAACTTAGATTAACAGAAGAGTTTAAACTACTACCACGACTTGTATTTCATAAAATAATGTAATTTATATCCACAGTACCAATTATAGACCCTTATTTTATTTGTTATTCTATATCACCTTTTTAATTCCATGTAAGAGTTAAACAATAAATCGATTTACCCATATAAGACTGAGACATGAATTAAATGTCTAAAACGAAGAATTATTAGAATAAAGAGAAAAACAATAGAATTATTTAATCATATGAAGAAGTGATTGATTGCTTAATTCTTGCAAATATTTGTGAATTAAAGAGGAAAGCTAACCCTAACCCTAACCATTGAAAATATTAAAATACTATCTTATAGCAATTGTTTAGCCCTTACCTTAAATATAACTCCTCCTTAATTAAAGTTTTTTCCACTTCATGGCACGTGCATAAAGTTAAATATGAATACACTGATATGTGTATTGTTACTGTAATTTCTTAACATTGTTAATTATTCATCTATTTCTAAGTGGTTAACAAAAAGGCATTTTATTTCATAATTGAAATGTTACACGTCCTGCAGTCACGAGGTTGTGATAGGTTTAATGACTCAAATAAAAATGAGGAAAAACTTCCCCACAGTTTTAATTCCTGCTGGAATATTTATTAGTTTAGGATGTTTTGTTCTGTCCAGCCTTTATTAAAGTATAAGGCCAAGCATGACCACATTTTTCTATCAGAGGGCCACAAATACCTTTTATCAAACTCACAGCTTACACTTTAGATAGCTTAAAATCCAAAGTGAAGAAAACATGATCAAGATTATAAGAATGTAAAATGACACAAGGGAAAAAATAATCATAACATTGAAATACATATAATAAAATATCCAACTTTACATCTTATTTTGAAAAAACATTCAGTTCATTGGTGTAGTGATAAGTTACTATTAGTTCATATCTTGAAAGCCCACTGGAATAAATCAAATTATATATATCATGGCAACATAACCATATAAACCTGAACTATCCAAAGATCAAAAATGCTAATTAAAGAAAGTAAATTAAGAGCAAAAGTCCTGATTTATCACACATGTTATGGTTATTATATATATAACAGCAAAACACATTTTAACCCTAAATTATCAAAAGTTCAAAAATAGAAAAAGAAAATTAAATATGCTGATGTTTTAGTGTCACTGACTTGAAATACAGATAAAAATAAATCAGTTATTTTTGGTCAGCAATATGAAACTCACTTTATCTTTTCTTTTCAACTGTAGGTATCATCATCATCATCATCATCATTGCCGAATATCTGAATATCTGTGCTGCCAAAAGCCTCACTAGCTTGTAAGTCATTTTCTCACATGCAAACCTAAATATGAAGTACCTAAGTAGTAGCATAGTGCCATCTGCTGCCACGTTGGTGCACATGAACCATTAAACAGCACAAACAGAGAATTCAATGCTGGAAACGTAGATTTTATGAGAAAGTTTAGCTTTCAATAAAGAACGCCCATTTGTAGTGAAACAAACAACATCAGATTCCAACAAATATTTCAGTTCGGTGTTTTTTTATTGATGCCTGTGTCTGTTCTTACTTCAAGTCTCGCCGCTGTGGGATGATTTTGTTTAGCCACTTCAACTGTGTCATTGACAGTGTTTATATTAACTGCCTAATTAAACACAGACAGAAATCCAAAAATATTCCAGGACCTCAAAGTCATGCACCCAAAGAGCACATTGGAATTGGTTTTCAAATAAATAGCTGCCAATCATCCATGTGCAAAACATTAATCTTTAGTTTGGTGCTCCGGCTGCGACTCGTTGAAGAGGGTATAAAGCTGTTCTCAAGGCCACACAGTGCTCCGCAGTGTGGCAGTTTCCCTCTTTTTTTTACCCCAAAACTGGACATTTAAGATCAGACAGTCCATATTTGCGCTTCTCTGGAATCCCAAATATGGACTGGAGAACATGTTTCCTCAAGAAGATTGAGCTGTTTCTAATTTAGCTGCCTTGATGAAATGTATCATTTTTTTCACATCAAGACACATGATCAGTCTCTTCTGTGCTTATTTGCACGCAATTTCAAATGAAATCAAGATCTCAAAACTGGGCTGAAGAAATATTGAGATCTATTTAACTCTGTTGATGTCCAATAAACTTCCTGTGGATTGGCGCCTTGGATCTACAGGATATTTACCCAACAAACAAAACAAAAAGCCTGGAAGTTCCCTGCACAGTTATTGAACATGAATACTCAGTATAGTTTTATACAGGGAGCTCTTCTTTCCTGACCTGAGTGTGACTCTCTCTAAACAAATTCTCAGCTCATAAAGCATGCTTTTGACTGATGGCATAATGTTTTTTTTCCTATTTTGCAAAGTGAGATGAAACTCAATATACTCCATATATTAAATAATGGACAATGCCTCCAAAATATTAGTTGCATTCACAATTGTAAACCAAAGTTTGACCACCTTCACAAGGGTGTTGTTTGTCTCCAGATTTTGTCATGGCAGCTTAAAGTAATATTTTTCCTCCTAAATAACAGGATGTTTAAAAAATGCTCATCAACGTGGATAAATATGTGCATGAAGAAACCGCTGGATTAAAAGCTCAAAAATCTACTAGTCATATTTGAACCTTGCCAGCTGGATTGTTTTGTGGATGGCAATGTTGCTCAGTCCAGTTTGGTCCAAGTCAAAATATCTCAACATCTTTTCGATGGATTGATGTTGAATTTGCTGCAGATATTTCGTGTTCTCCAGGGGATGAAGTCTAATGACCTAACCCTAACCCTAACCCTTTTTCTCTCCATTATCAGGTAAACACTCAAATTACCCAAACACATTGGTTTATGCACAAATACCTCTGGATGCACATCATTTCTTTTACATGTTTTTTGGTTGTGCTTTTTAACTTCCCTATTTAAATGATATTTGTAATGAGTGTAATTTTCCATATAAAAGATATACCTTCAAAAACAAGTGGTTAAATTATTAAAATCACAGAGGTATCTAATAGACATGTGTTTTATTAGTTTGCAGTTAATTTGCAGCACTTGATTATGTCACTAGTACAAACCACTAAAGCTGAGCAGGAGTCCAACAGTGTACTGCTGAGCTGAATGCTGCCACCTAGTGGAAAAATATGCACCCTACTCTACTCTACTCGTTGATCCCTTTTACTTTCCCTCCTTTTTTTCTTTTCTCCATAAAGCAGATTCAGATTTCGGAAAGACATCTTTTGATAAATTTCCATCAGCTTCGTTAATCCAGAGTAAGTTTACAGACTACAAATTCACTATTTTATACAACTATATCACACCATGACAGTCACATCTGGGTTAACAGCAATAAAGGGTTTAATTATTTGCTTCAGTTGTGGGTGATGAGGAATTTTTTTCTGCCTTTTTTGAGGTTACCCAACATTGAGTCTAGAGCTGCAACGATTAATTATTCAGCAACTTTTTTGATGACAGAATAATAAATATATAATTTTCTGACATTTTATAAATAAAACAATGAATCAATTTATCAAGAAAATGATGGGTAGTGGCAGCTCTAAATTAGTCAGAGGCACTCTGATTTTACACATTAATCCTTCACGCATAGTGGTCACTGCAGTGGACAGCTATTCAAAAGCTGCTTTCTTATGTATGAAAGGATTTTGGTGGCATAGTTACACTTTAGCTACCACAGTGGACACTAGTGCATCATCACCACTAAACCTGCAATAATGTTTTTGGTCATAGATCAGTTGATTTATGTTATTATAATGTAATAGTATATCATTTGGTGAACGAAAAAATGAAGTTCAAATATGTTTTTTTCATGCATAAAGAGAAATGTAAAATATTGGAGAAAAATCTTGACTGAGGTTATCATAATTCATGCATGAAAGGGTTAAAGTCTGTTTCCAGGTGTTCAGGAGCACTACTGCACATATGAGGGTAGTGAGTATAAGCGACATGGGTGTGTGAGAAGGAATAAATAAGACACATTCTGGGTTTTTGTCGTAACTTTATTCAAGTTTGACTACAGCTCAGTCTACTCAGTCCCACCAAGTAGCTGATACTTTAATATCAACCAAGACCAGACCAAGTAATAAGCTCCTCATCTGAAAAGTGAAACCAGAAGTGCTTTAAACCTAGATTACCTCTATTGGCCAGCAGAGGGCGACTCTACTAGCTCCATAAAGAAGTCTGATTATACAGCGGTCTATGAGAAAATGATCCTACTTCTCTCTTGGTTTATTACCTCAGTAAACACTTTCCTGATGAGTTTATGGTCTCACTAGTTTCAAGTCTCAATCAAAACAGCATGATGTTCATTTTGTAAATTATGGTCCCATTTAGTGTAAAATAGACAATAAAGCAGGATATGCTTCAGGGCATGTTGTTATTGGCAGGTCACTTGTGGCCACCGCGTTGTTTACATACCTTATGTAATGTAACTCTAGAGTATACTATGGCTATAGGTGTAATTGTCGTTATTTTAGTGTTTTTAGTTCATGAAAGGTAATTGTAACATTTTGGTCACCTAAAAAGTCTTGTTCATTGTTTGGCTGTACTTTAAGCCCTTCTAGGGAGTCGACTTCAGTTTTTCTGGTAAGTACATATGTTTTAAGTCTATTTTTCGCTAGACAAAATTAGCATTAGCTAATTGAAATAGTTATGTTCCTTTGTGTTGATGTGAAAATTAGCATTAGCACAGGGTAAAATATCACAGTTGACAATAAACTGTAAATGCACCACACTAACCAAGCTAGCAGCTAACGTTAGCAGGGTTCCAGTCTTTTGTCTGAGTATGCTCACTTCCAGCTCCAAAAATCCAAGATGGTGGTAGTACAAATGCCAAATTTGAGGCTTGAAAGTGAGTCCACAAACCCATGGATGACATCATATTGGCTACATCCTTCTTTTTAAACATTCTGATGCAGACACGATGATGGGAATTCAATGAGTTCAATGAGAACACAGTAAACCCATGTTTACACCACTTTTGCCCATACAACACAACTTCACTGTTACACCCCTTCTCCCCTTTACAAAATGATCTTACCTTTTAAGATTTAGTTGGTAAAACAACATAACAATTAACAGTTGAACAGGATACACAGGTTGATGTTTTTGTTTGTTCTAGTATATGTCCATAACCATAACCAAGTCTAACACACTGGGGGATTGCACCTGATGTACTGACTTGGTCCTGGATCATGTTGGGCCTGGACAAACATTAGTCAGAGTTCTAGCTGGAGTCCCAGAGCATTTTTTTTCAGATAAGGTCTGGAGTCTGAGAGTGTACTAGTAAGTGGGGGAACTGTGCTGTTTGCTGGTGGATCCAGTCCTTAAGGTGAGGGTGGATTTCCACCAACTGACCAGGCAGAGTGTTATGGCATTAGATTATTGTAGTGCATTACCTTGCGCTTCGCCCTAATGTCCTGTTGTTCCAAAAGTTCATAGTCTACTCACTTTGAAAGGGCCAGTTCATTTTAGTTACAGTTTTTGTGAGCAGGAAGAAGTGCAGGAAGGCAATATGGCAATGTGTTCCATCTGACGATCATAGTAGTGCTTTTGTTGATGTGCAACAGAGTGAAAGAGCAGCACACAGCCTCTGGTAATCAGAATTTGCGTATTCAGTTGGAGTACCTGGGTTGGCATTTGAAACTCCTGGTGAGTCTCCACGGAGGAGGTCAGCAGGCAAATAGGCTGCTCCACCATGGGCAACAAAGAAAGGAGTGTGTCTGGTGGAAGAGTGAACAGGTTCCTTGTATACAAATTCAACCTGTAGCAGGTGGTTTTCCCATTCACCTCCTGTTGTGTGCAGATATTTTGACAGCTGGTCTTTGATGGTCCTATTTGTGTGTTCCAATGTGTCATTTTATATAGCATGATCAGGAGATTAACTTGTTTTATGGATTTCTAGATGGGAGCACAGTTCTTTGAGAGCTGAACTGATGGCCTTGAAGGGGGTACAAGTCGAGGTACTTAGTAAAGTAGTCCATTAAAAGTATAAACACAACATGACAGTGTGTGAGTGACAATTCAGTCAAATCTGCTGTTTTCGCAAAAGGGCTGGATGTGACTGTTTTGAATAGGGGCCTCTTGGTGTGGTGTCTGTGGTTGCCATGAGTGTGTATTTTGTGCACTTAAAGCTGCTAGGGACTTCAGTCTGAAAAACAAGGTCACCTGGTGGAGGTCTGACTTTGCGACACCAGAAACCATCAACATGGGTGAGTTTGGGAAACTCTCTCCAGTACTGTCTCATTTCAGGTGAAGCTGCTTTAATGTTTGAGAGCACCCAGTTCCTGATTATTTGCAATTTTTAAAATTTGGTTTTATTTTTTGGGGCTTTTTGTCTTTAATGTACAGGTTAGTAGAGAGAGACAGGAAATGGGAGGCAGAGAGGGGGCAATGACATGCAGGACAGGACCACTCGGCGCGGTGAGCTTAAATGACTGTCTGTCCATAATCAGGGGTGAACTGCCCATAGTTACAGCTGTGGTATTTGGTGAGCAGACTTCACATGTGAAATTAGGGCCGCAGCAGTTGAAGCAGTGAGTACACTGGCACCAGAAAAGGAGGGGGCAACAAGACTTTTTCGCCCACACTTTAAGTAGTTATGGTAATAAAGTGGTAACATCTAAGCCAGGTATTATGGTGATAGCAATATGTTTACGCCTACTCTAACATGTTGGACGTTAAAATACAATCGTAATCAACGTGATCTGACATCCAATGAAATCAGAGTGAAAAACAGAAAGATCTGTATCAACAGGTTGATGCTCCTTTTGAGCTGAACCTTTTTAGCTACTTGTGGGTGGGCCAGTGGACTGAAAAAGAAAAGCTGTTATCATTTTGATCTTGACATACCCTGACAAGAAGATGGTATGCATGCATACAAAAACAGTATGTGAGGCTGAGAAAACATTCACAAGCATATTACGTCATCCAAAACTAGATATTTCCCCCACTTGAAAACTGATTACAGTGCCGCTAAATGGGTGCAGCTCAGTGGCTGGGGTGTATGTGAACTAATCTATTGGGTCTGTTTGAGTGTGAATGGAAACACATCTCATCTGACTGGTTGTAACCATAGGGGTCCCGACACCTGTAGGATCACAATCCAGTGCAATCAGGGAGAGAAGGGGTTTGTGCTCTGTGATAATGCAAAATAAACATAGGCAAAAGTGATGGATGGCCTTGCAATTGCCTCCAGTTCCCTGTTATTTGGGCCGGTGGTTCTGTTTTTGTCAAAATGCAGATGACATTTTCCATGTTTCCAGTATTCATCTGTGATAGAACACATCCAATGGTTGTACTGGATGCATCGGTGAAGAGTAAAAACTTGTGAGACATCTGAATAGGAGAGGGTGGGTTTTCTACCCAGAGCGTGACCGAGGTTTGCAAAAGCTCTCTGCTAAACCTCAGTCTTTCCTTTCTAAGTGAGAACATGCAGGGGCTTTTTTTTTTAAAAAAAAAGCTAAATGAAGTGAAATGCCCGAGAAATGCTCTCACTTTAGTGGGGCTTTTAGGTACAGGCCAATCTTCACTTTCTCAATGTTTTTTGGGTCAGGTTTTAGTCCTGCAGATGAGACAACATCCCAGGAATGCCACGTCCTGTCATACAAAGCAGCATTTTGAGGTTTTGAGTTACAGGTTGGATCTCTTAAATGCTGAAGATGGACAGAAAACATGGGGCTTCAAATGACATCACACAAGCAAGATGTCCATTCTTGGAAAGGAGATATTTTGTTTTCACTTTTGCAGAGAAGTAGGAAGTGGAGAAGCATCATCCATATTTATATGCAGTCGATGGTGTAATCATGATGATGGCAAATCCTCTGAGGCCATAGCATAATGGGAAAGTGAATATCTGGATGGGGATTGTGCATAGCTTGAGCTCCATGTATTTGTGGGTCTATCTGGGTTTCTCCTATAAGGTGAGAGAGATCTTTGAGGATGCACATGCATATGCCTGTCACAGTAGTGCATGCTGCTTTGCTTGTCCAGCTTCAGTCTCATTGCATCCAGATCCTTACTTCAGCATCATTGTTATGTACAGGATTCACTGGCTGCGTTGTGATAGAGACATTAGCTGAGGACATTACACATCTTACTGCTTGATGAGCCCATTCAGCTTGGGAGGCAGCCTCAGTCACAGTTTTCATTCCTCTTTCATGACACTTGACTTGAAGATCCTGATCCAGACCAGCAATGAAGTGAGACATTTTCATGAACCCTGAAGCATTATACTCAAAATCTGGGAACGCTTCTGTGACAAGCCTGCATATATCTGCAGCATAAACTTCCATTGTTTCATTTGGCAGTCTATGATGGGCATTAAGGAATGTTTGAAATAATGCAATTACATCCTTTTGGCCAGTAAACTGTCTGCAAGTGCTTGTTTGTTTCAGTATAGGAGGCCCAAGTTTGCCAGGGAAAATAATCCCACACAATGAATAGAGGTATTTCTGTTGGTAGTCTAGTGGGTAACTCAGCAGCTAACACTGTACTCACATCCACACCACCATCCTTGTAATGGGCCTCTTGAATTACCTCATAGCAGCGAGCCCACATGTAGAGAAAGCCCCAAAGATACAGGTTAGAGTGTTAAGTACTCTTTTGTTCTCTATCTGATGCGCTGTCAGGTATCTATAACTCAGTGCTGGTAATTTTATAGGGTGAGCCAAACCCTGTGATAGTTATATTGTAACTGATCTCACGCAGAGAGTGTGTTTCAGTCAAGTGATGGGCTATGGTTGTGCAGTGCAATAACTTCAATACCAGGGATCTGTGTGTGAATGAAAGAAAACCCACAACCATAACATGCAGCTGTTAATGCATGTGCACTGGAAGACCTGTATGTGTTCTGAAAGGAGAATTAAAGAAGCCCTCAAGCCCTTTTTTTATCCATACTCTAACAACATGGCCTTAAATGGTGTTCTCACCGACACACAGGGGTGAACCTAGTGACAAACACTGAAATAGCACCCAGGCTGATGACCTTATCATCATCATCTGAGCTACACGGCCATCATTATGAAATGGTGGGTGCAAGGTAATGCCCCATGGCACTGCCTGTGTTCTGCTGGATTACGGCACAATGTACACTGGAGTGCTATTTGTACTTGTGCTGGCTTTATGCTCACCAGCGGAGAATAATTCCTCATTATACAAAATGAGTTTCCATCCTCTTTATTATTTTCTTTAGCCCTCAGATGGAATTAGATGACCGAAACTTGAAGCTAACAAAACAAACATAATAACAAGGATGGTAATGGCTGGATGACTTACTGTACTTCAAGCTAAACTAAGCTTAGAGTTAGAGAGCAGTGAGGTTATCAGACCCAAGCCTGCTCCTTATTTCTGCTCCTGGCTAGATTAGCTGCTACTACCATAACACACCCAGATCCCCAACAAACTGTCAGTGGTTGGGTTACATTGTGGGTAATGTAGGCATCAGGTTTTGACAAGGAAGAAGAATGCATGAAATAAAAAAAAGACAATATCTCTGGTTCTGCTGCATTGATTTGGATATTTTTTTAACTGTGCATCATGAGTCAGACAGTGTTTCGAGTGCAGTGCTCTTTTAATAAGCATGTTTTTTAATCACCTATTTTTACAGATTATCACCCCGTTCAAACCTTAAACCCTCTTAAATGGAAGAGGATATGCTTCGAAAGAGAAATCTGCTCATGCTTCAGAGAGGAGTCAGGGAACCACCCTGGACCTGAAACGTCCACATTCTGCAGAAAAGGCAAGCTACAAATGATGATGCATGAAGTGTGCATGCTGCCATCTACTGGATAGAGTGTGTAACATCATCCCTTTCCATTTAAATTGTCTCCTGCAACCCTTTAATACCTCATTTCCTTCCACTTTCTTCCACTCAAACTTTTTTGTGCTTCTATAAATCATACATAGGGAGAAACTTTAAAGCCCTGTCCACACTCTCATGGAAGGAGAAGGAGGAGGAGGAGGAGGAGGAGGAAGAGGAGGAGGAGGAGATTGAGGCCACATCAGTTCTTCAAGCAAAGCAATAGCAAAACCTGCGGTAAGACTGAAACTCACACACAACCCCCTCATGTAACCTAACAACCTGACCATTTTCTCAGAAATGCTTATAAACAATCAGGTTATGCCTGGCTGACATTTACTTGTGATGATTCGAACCTGCACTCAGTCTCACTACAAACTCAGGCTACAGGCTTTAACCAAACCAGCAGCGAGATTGATAGGTCTGTGGTTCAAAACTCTGAAATTAAATGCTGAAGAGCTTTTTGATGTATTCAATGACATGAAATTTGTTTCAGACTGTCAGGGATTTCCAGAGTTAGCATGCCAGCATGCTAATGTTAGCAACCTACTCACATGTAAATATGCCAAATGGTATCTGTTACCACATTAGCATTGGCACATTTTAACATGCAATAATGATAAACATTGTCACTGTGAAAGATGTTAAAATGTTAGCTTTGGCATATGAACAGTCTGACATTCTTCTTCTTGTACAGTTTATAAGAGGTCAGCCCTACTGTATGTTCCCCCATTTTTAAAGAAAATTTCCTCCCATCAAATTAGGCTCCATGTTTCCTCAGGCCTATATTCCCACAGCACAGGTATCACCACTCTCTAATGCACATAACGTATTGTTGTTTTTCATCTATGAAAATGCTTGAAAGACAGGTGAAATTCTTAATTGTATTATTAAACTAGGGGAACATAGACACACTCCTGTTTAAACAAATAACTATATTGAATATGATGATAGCATGCTAGCTTTAACATTAGCATTCAATTCAAGACACAAGTTCACTTTAAACTGTTTTAAATTGAACCATTACTGACAGAATTGAGTTGTTTACAGAGGATAAGACAATTTTTGCCTTTCCTCATTTTTACATATTTTGCCCCACCAATTGTTCTGATTCTAGAAAGGGAAAGTTGTCTCTCTAATCTTAACGAACATTAGCCTCATGGGACTGCTCGTGTTTCATAGGACTTGTCACTAGCCGCCGGTTACAAGATGGCAGAGTGAGATTGAATAGGGTAAGTGAAATCATATCTTACAGCTTTTTAAACCTTCATATTCAGCATGTTTGACTCCTGTGATTTTAAAGGTGACCATTTATTGTTAGAATTATTCTAATGGTAAAATGAACAGGACAACAGACTGGCTCAGATTTACAACCCAACACAGTGTAATATCACATATAATTCATACTTATTTTCCTCTTTATTTACTGAGATTAGCTCAGCCCCATCTTTATGAAGGGCTGAAGTGGTGATAGAAATGGAGAATACAATGGAAAAGCAGGGCAGAACCAACCATCTTTACCCTACAGGTTCTCAAAGATCCACATTATGGGAAGCTCCATTTTACAGGTCATTATAGTCCGGTAATGGAAAAACACCAAAAGACCAGCAGCATGGAAGACATTTAAAATCAGCTATAAGAAACATGAGGTTTCTCTCTCAAAGATGGCCATGTCTATTAGTCATTCAGTCCATTTGTCTTTCTGTCCAACACATTTCCCATTAAAATTTACCTTAAATATAACGCCTGTATTTCCACAATATTTCCTGTGGTTCTCAATGATGCCTAATTTTCTTTATGATCTCCCTGGTCCTTCCTGTAACTTCACTGCCAGGCCAAAGTTTCTTTTAAAGGTCTCCTATAGACATGTTTTAAGACATAAAAAATGATTTGGAATAATAATTGGAATATATCATTTATGATTATAATGAATGGGGAGCTCTGGATACAGCCAGCATGTAGGGAAGTTAAACACTGTTCATTTACATAAACTACCCAAGTTGTGAAGCTGGTTGAAAATTGGCAACATTTCCACAAAAAGTGTAGATAACCAGTTTAAAATTCTTAAAAGTACATATGCTCTTCTCCATTATTAAAAAACCGAGAATCTATGAATATGCAAATGTTTTTAATTTTAAAGGTTTAACAGTTGGACACACGATATTTCCTATTTCACTCTAAATCCATTCTCAGCGTGTGTGCAATGGGAGGCTTCAGGTTTCCACATCACACTTGTGTATATTGTACACTGGACTTTAATTGACTCCAAAGTAGAAAATGTCCCAAATCATGTTCAAACATACATGTATTAAACTCCGGTTTTAGGTGAATATAGAGAAACTTCCCCCTTCAGGAGATGAATAAGAATAAAAGCCTTGAAGTATCAAACGATGCACAGTGACGGTTAAACTTTCAACAATGAGCAAAAAAGACATTTTTGAGTTGAGGAAGCCTTTAACTAGTATCTAAATATTTTTGTGTGTGCAGTCAGTAATCTACCCTTAAATGTGTTGTTTGTGCTCCACTGCTCAATTTGGAAAATGTTAGTGCACCAGATGACAGCACAGAAGTGTCATTGAGGGTTTATTTTCCTTTATCTTGACGTATCTTCCTAACACAGTTTTACTTTTTAAATTTTATAGAGAATTTTAAGCAGAGCAAGATTACCAACCTGGTGTATTATCCCAGAATACTTAGTGTAAAATAGAGCAATGCAACAGAGTTTCTGCATTTTATACCTCGCAATATTGTACCATTGCAGTTTCAACCACTAGATGGCGCAGTACTCCACTATATCGAAAGCAGCACAACTCCAAAAAATGTTGTCATGGAAAATCCAGCAGCCGCAGGGCCACTTATGTGTGACTTTTCATCATGGAGGGTTGTGTTTAGGAAATTAAGAAGGAATCTGTTCTCTAGTCAAATATATATTCTTCTTTTTGATATGTGGCTTCTGATGCTTTCCTTCCCTCTTTCTCCATTCCACGTATGAGACCAGAACTTTTACCAAATGCCATGTCATACTCTTGTACCCCAGAAATGTTCAAAGCACCAGCCAGACGCCACTTCAATGAGACCAACATGGATTAGTCTGTCCCTCACCCACAGTGTGTTTCTGACAGCCATTCTGGATCTGAAGTTTGCTTACAAGCAGATTACAAAGCACGTTAACTGATGTATCAAGATCCCCCTTTGACAGATCGGTCTTTGTGCATCATCTCTGCATCAAAACACAGGCGGACAAAAGAATTTCTCATATGTGTGTGGCTTTTTTTGGACAATTCAAAATGGGAAATGTAGATTATGAGAACATGAGTAGTGTATTACATTTGATGTGTGTGCTTTAAAGTTTAAAGTTTAAAGAATTTGTTCAAATACTGAGCTCCAGAGAAAGTTTTCGAATAACATTGTTTAGCATTAGAAACACACACACACATAGGTAACAGCCATGTGAAGATATTTTCTCATTTAACACACAAAACAGTGGCTCCAAAAGAGCATTTTTAAGAAACCATGATGTGTAGTCAGTGACCTACGAAGGAGCTGCTACTGCCAAATCTATCTACATTACATGTGGCAGTCCTGAGGGATGCTGTACAGTATTTGATTCATGACCAAAAGCTATGTAGACACAAGTGCAGCCGCCCAAGTCTGCTTTCTGTTTGTGTGACGAAGCAGCTCCCTCTGAGTCTGATCTGTTTACCGCACTCTAAAAATACCACGTTGTTGCATTTCCACAGACGCTGGCCCTGTTGTTTCATTTGTTTATATGGCGTCCTCGAAATGTTGCCAACCATGGATGTCCACATGTAAAGGAGGATGCAAAAGACTTTCAGCTGCAATGTGTGGAAACACTTGGAGCAGAGGAATATCAGATTTTTAAAAAGAAGTAGAAAATCTTTTTACACTGTTATCTAACTTTTGATCCTTCATACTTGTGACTCATATACTTTTATAATCAGCCTGTGTAGGTCTTAGCTTTTTTTACTCTGCTTTGCTTGTACCACAGTGCAGAAGTAATCCCGTTTCTTTGTGTCTAACACTTTATCAACACCCCAACGGTGGAAAATAACTACGTATATTTACAAAGAATACAGCAGAAAGCGCAATATTATAATGCACTCATACTTTACTTGAGTATTTCACTGCATTTTCACTTCTTTTTTTATGTACTTCACCAAATTTATGTGACAGCTATAGCGAGTTAATTACATTGCAGATCATGAGACAAAACAAATGATCAACGTATTTAATGTGAATCATTGTTTTAGAATAAACAGCCCAACAGGGTATAAGTTAACGCCACTTCCACTATATACAACACTGAAATGCTGTTTACATTCCAATCAATCCATATAGTAATCCAATAATATCATATTTATAGTAATATAACACTGATAGCATCCATACTGCTGTATCATGAGTACTTTTAATGCTTTAAATGCAATTTGCTGGTGATAGTTTTATTTAAATAGAATTCAAAATGATGTTTTTACTTGTTATGGAGTATTTTTTATAAAGTTGCATCTGCACTTTTTACATAAGTGAAGGATCTGAATTCTTCTTCCACCACCGCTGCAACACCCTTATTATAATAACAACTGCATACCAAAAGTGAAATTTCACATCTAACTCATTCTGAAAGTACTTTTTTTTTAAAGTCCTGTATTGTTGAGTTTATCATGAATAGTAAAAGTTTTCTTTAGCTAAAAATAAGATTGAAAGCTGCTGTTTTTGAAGCAGCTCTCATGAGAATTATTGTCTTATTATATACATATATATGAATAATTGCCAGATTGACATTCATTTAGAGAGTAATGCTTCACCAAATTGGACATATGTACAGTTGTCATTATATAACAGTGTTTCTCTGCAGCATACAGACTCACTATTGCACCTTTTTCAATGCAGTTCAAAAAGACAGAAAGAGGTCTATAGGAATGTAGCCTAAAATATATATCAGCTTTATTGAAACCTTTTACAAGACAAAAACGTTGGCAAAGGGTTATACAATAAGTGCAAGGTTGGTTTGCAGTTCATGTTAGCCTAAAGCGTCGTGTGTGTTACTAGGATAGAACATAGTTACATAGAATATAATATGTTTGCACTGTTACAAGAGCAAACGCATTAAAAAGTCGTGTTTCTGAAGCTTCTTTTGAAGAAGAAAACGCTTGTCAGGTTGGGTTCATATAGGCAAAGTGGTATGGGTTGTTTTTTTTTTATTTATTTATAAAGGCCTCTGGGGGTTTCTTCATTCATTTTCCTTCATTGCATATTATCTCAAGTCCAACCAAAAAAAAAAAGCTACTTCTTCTGCATGTAGGAGGCAAACGCGTGAAAGCAGCCACGACGATACATCCTGGTATAAATCCTTCAAAAGATAAAAAATAAGAAATGTCCACTTGTTTTTATTTCTTTTTTTTTCTTTCTTTCTTTTTTTCTCGTTTTTTTTTTTCAGTCTCATGTGGCGGAATCTACAGTTTCACTGTAACCGGCCACGGTGTGACAGGAGAGAGAGCGAGAGAGAGAGGGAGAGGGAGAGCGAGCTCACATCACGCAGGGTTTGATGTCCTGACAGACGCTCTGAGGATGATGATGATGGTGATGGTGATAGTAGGATCCGCCAGCCGAGGGGTGGAAAGAGGAGATGCCGTTAAAGTTCAACACAAAATCTTTCCTGTCGCACACGGAGGAATGGCTCTGATAACGCGGGATTCCCACTGCAAGAAGAGAGAGAGGGAGAGAGATAGAGAGAGAGAGAGAGAGAGAGAGAGGAGGGGGGGAGAGAAATTAAATATGCGCAAATAAACAGGTGGATACTTATTCAGAAGTGAGTCTAAAAATGTTCTCTTTTTAGCATCTTAAACCCAAATTTTCTGTTCAGTTATTCTACATGAAAACAGTATGACAGGTAAAGAGTTTATTTATATATAACAATATTACACATGTTGTAAATATCAATGTATTTTAAAAAAAATCAATAATCTCAGTTGTTTTTGAGATAAAGAAGTTTCATTAATAATTTCCAGAATAAGTAAAATAAATCCTGCAAAATATCCCAAAACTCGCCTGACCCTGTCACATAGGTTACTTTAAAATGAATTAAATTGACTGCTGAGGCCCTTCACATATTAATATGCGGTGAGGCCTACATAAATACATTTCTCTCTTATTATTATAAACCTCCAAAGCAGAAATAACTTATAATTTTTAATAGTTTTTGGACGTTTGCTTTCTTTACACCTTCCACTGACTCCTGCTTCTAATTAGTATTTCTTTCTTTTTTTTGTATTTTTTTAAAGGCATATCAATAAATCCAGATTTATAAGCAATAACAATAATGTGAGTAAAGAGTCAATTTTCCTCTGGAGATCACCAACGTTGCACGAATATTTAAATCAGAATCAGTGACCGTCATTTGTGTCTGTAAGTGAGCCTCTATTTCCAGAGACAGAAAAATAAATGGGGAGGCTGTGGCTTCGTTAAGGTCATAAGGACTCCAGATGTGACCGTGTTTTTCAGGGGGGGAAGACAGCAGGCTTTATCCTCCGGGCCACAGCTCGCTGCCCTGCGCCCGTTTTCACAGACAACACAAGCCCTCACTGACTGACAGTACTGTTACCAGCACCACACTGTAACAGTCCAACACATTTAACCTGCGCACAGGCTCAATTAAGACGCTGCGTAAAGTTTAACGAGGCCTTCCGTCTCTTGTGGATACGCGGTGGTTGAAATCCTCGCCGGTGTGGTCCGACCTGCACAGTCTTTGTTTGGTTAACCTCTGAGACCCCTTTTCGGGCTCCAGCATGGATTACTCGCCTCGGTGAAATCCCCAGACTTTTGTAAAGCCTCAAGAGTGTTATGTTAAAGTAAATGAGCGTGAACTGGCGATGTGAATTAAGAGCGCGATCAGAAAATTGCTGTTTTGCTTAATCTAGCATATTAATTAGGCGGAAGATCTGGTGCACAGTCTGATGCAGATGTGACTGAAAACATCCTGCAGACTCTGGATGAAACAGATTTAAATCACACATCAATAACCATTACAATCTGAATTATTTAGTGGCCTCAAAAATCATTTTGAAATCCTGGAACAGCTTAGGCCACTGAATGGGGCTTAGGTATAGGGTATTATGCAACCAAGTATGCAGTGCATTTACTTTATAATTCAATAAAGTGAGTAAAACACCTCTTAAAATAGTTTGTCACTGTAACATATTGAGGTTAGACTGAAATAATGAAGAAGGGAAATAGAATTAAACATTATAATTAAAACTGACTGAAGTGAAAATTATTTTTGCAAGTAGTCTCCGCACAAATATGTAAAGTCTCCTTTGCCACTTTTTATTTGGACGTCTAAATGACCATTACAATCCTGATTTTGAAGTTTAAATTATATTTATTAAATGTAGCATTTCATAATTGAATTTTCACTGCTTTTAAAACACATGAAAATTGTCACAGGCCTCTTTTTGCAAACAGAAACTATTATGTTGCATCACGTCTCAGGCCTTTATTGCAGACACGGTTGAGATGGTGTGATCATTATTATTATTATTACGTGTTCTGATTCATTTAGTTTTGTCATAATTTCCAAATATATTAGATAAAGTTCATCGCTGTAAAGTGAGTTTATGTACCTGATATGTCGGTAGAGTGGCTGTCCCTGCCGTTCTGGTGAAGGTAGCTCTGCTCCAGGGAGTAAGGCGACATGCCGGAGTGTAAACCAGAGGATGCGGGGCTGCTGGAGGCTAGAGACTGCTGTTTGATGTAGGGGGACCCGCCGGAGGACGCCCAGTGTGCGGATGTACTGGCGTACGGGGAGTGGCCGTCCAGCGCGCTGGCCATGGCTGGAGAGGACGGTACGGGGCTGCTGCTGCTGTCCGGTCCGTACTCCCCGTTGGCCGGCACGGGACAGCTCGCCATGTATGTGGATCCGGGGCTGGGAGACATGTGGGGTACGTGGTGGCCGCTGCTCAGCCCGTCGTATCCCCCGGCCATTGAATTGCTCATCATGTCCAAGTTGTAGCTGTTGCTGTGACAGGCGAGGGAGGCGGATGGAGCCTGGAAGTCAAAACTCTGTGGCAGAATGGAAGTGCCGAAGCCTATGCCGTTCATCATCCGATACATGGGCTTCAGAGCTTGACATTTTCTTCTAAAGCCTCTGGGTCTGCGACGAAACGAGCCCTCCTCGAACATGAACTCACTACCCGGATCGATGGTCCAGTAGTGGCCTTTCCCCGGCCTGCCCAGTCCTTTGGGCAGTTTGATGAAGCACTCGTTGAGCGAAAGATTATGCCGGACTGAGTTCTTCCAGCCCTGATATGAGCCCCTGAAGAATGGGAAGCGAGCCTGAAGGAACTGGTAAATCTCACTGAGTGTCAGCCGTTTGGTGGGGGAGCTCTGTATTGCCATAACGATGAGAGCAATGTAGGAGTACGGTGGCTTTTCCGGCCGTCGCAAACCGGAGCTCGTCTTCTTTCCTTTGGCGGCGGTGGACGAGCTTTCTGTGGCGGCTTGTGGGCTCAGCATGGCGGGGTGCAAGACGCCGGACGCCGGGCTGGATCTTAGAGGAGGCGGAGGGTCCAGCTGCTGCTGAGGGGTCTCGGTCGTCATGTCAGCTCTGACGTACGACTGGCGTAGAGAGGAGAGAGGGAGGGAGAAAAAGACGGGCCGTCAGATGTCTGAGCAGAGAAATAATGTCGGGATCCAGCGGTCAGTGTCCTTGCAAGTGAGCGTTACACCGCCAGTGGTCCTCAGTATCCCAGCGCAAAATGGAGAAAAATCTGTCTCCAGTTACGCACGACTCTCCCGTTACGCACGGTACTCCCTTGACGCATGTAGAACGCACGGCTGGTACGCACTGTCAGAGGAAGAGGAAGAGAGGAGTGGGGGGAGCTGGTTATCCACAAGCTGGAGACTGAGTGTCCAGGGCTTGAGCACGACACAGGGTCTCCACTGGGTGTCACAGCGGTGCTAAGTGGTGCTGTGTGGCACGCCGGGTGGCCATCGACCACTTTAATGATCCCTCAAGTGGAGGAAACGTGAAAACCCTCTCGACTTATTGCGCACAACAGCACAGCCAAACAAAGCTCGACCACCTATCATTTCATAAATCTTTCTTCCCTCTGCGAAAGCCCCCCCACCTCTTCTCCTCATCCTGCAAATCTCCCTGAAATCAGTGACGAATAGAGCCCCCACCAACCACCTCCCACCCCCTCTTCCCCCTCTCCTCCTCCACCCTCTTGCCAGATCTGGCGCAAGTCCACTTACCATTCTCAACAGCGTTAAAGCTCCCCATTCTCTCCTTTCCTCGTCTCCTTTCTTTCCCTCCCTCCCTCCCTCCTTCTCTCCCTCACTCCCACCTCTCTCCAGTTCGGACTACACGCAATTAAGCCATCTATCAAACCTCCCCCAGACATCCCAATCAACAGCGCCACACGCCAGCCGCACAAGTTAAAAAACGAGCCCCCCCCCCCTGCCCCCCTCCCCTCCTCCTCCATCCCCACTCCCCTCACTCCTGCATATATGAAGCTGTGATTTCAGCCCGATGTGCCACAGAACATATATTTTCCTGACACAAATAAACCAACACAATATGTGCAAAACGTCCAGCCTGCAATTGAAACCATGATTTCCCAAAACATTCACTTGGGGCCTATTTTACAGATAATACACAAAAACGCATCGTGGTCAAGCAATAAGAAGGAGAAAAAAAACGCGCCATTTTGCATTATTTGTATTATTTTGCTCATAATTTCCTCCCAAACGGGTCCAGAGGATAACAAAAACAAACTGTCGCGGTGCCGGACTGGGGCGAGGAGTGTGAGAGATGGAGAGGTGGTGGTCTTTGCCGTGCGTGTGTAAGCGGGGGGTTGCTCTGAGTAAATGACTTTGACATGAGTGGAAGCAGGCTTTTTCCATCAAGCGCGGCCCTGGATACCACACACAGCGAGCCAGTGTCAGCTTACCGCCCCGGGCCAGAGTTGGTCCCATGGGCCCCACGTTCATTAGAGAGAGAAAAGCGAAATTAGGCGAGCGGGCGTCGACAGTTTCCTCTCCTATGGAGACATCACACATAGATTTGTCCAACACGATGGAGTTATATATCCCATAAAGGTAATATCAACATCCGTGTTGCGACGGAGCTGAGATCATTGGGCTTTGAAGAAGAAAAAAAAAGCATCAAGTTTTCTGGATGTCCCACAGCTGAGAGCATGTTTGTCACGATTTCTTTTTGTAATGCTTTTTTATTTGTAATTTCTAATCATGCATTGGGAATATTTTCATGTAATATTCATTGCATCATCTCCTTCCCACAGGCCCTGCATGACGATGTTTTTAGGAGATAAAATAAACAACAACACCATCAGTAAAAACTCCACAGCCTTCAGAAAATATTTGCTTTTTTTTTTTTTTTTTTTGTACATTTCATTTCACACACACTCAAACTGTGTCCGTGCACGTGTTTACCGACAGTCTTTTTAAGTTTAGATATAGCCTGGAGGACTTTCCAAACAATAACCAGCAACAATAACCTTTGCACTTTGCACAACAAAGGATGTGCGGATAAAATCATTTTCCAGCATGACACACAGAGCAGTTTGGAGGACCTTAACGGCCCCAGAAATTTCCTGCGACATCAAAACTTATGACCCCCACCGAGATCAGGATGCCTTGGCTTGCAGAGGGAATCTTTGTTCTGGGAGTGCTTTGAAGACTGCGCTCTGGCCGGTTTTACGCACAGAGATTATACGAGCTCCTAATTTAGCCTCGTTGAGATATCAAGTGATCAGCGGACGCCACGAAAGCTATTCAGAGGTGTTTTTGATGGAAAAAGTTCGTCTGTAATATATAGTCACTGCTGGAGGCCCATATGAGCCTATTGTCGACATAATAAGAGCTTTTGTTTGTTTTCATGTTTAGGTGAAGATATGTTGTTTATTTCTCAGAAATTATTACGTAGATAAGAGTTTGAAAAAATGTTTATAGGCCTGTCTGACCTCAGGTAACCCATTATAGGCCATTTCTGAAATTAAATGTTAGGGCCTTACAATTATAATTTATACAAGTGATGCATATGAAATAATAAAGAATATTAGAATCATATATTATTTCACTAAAAACACACATGAACAAATATTTAGAAACAAATTTTCACCCAAAATAATTAACAAACATATTGTTTTATATAGCTATAATAATAGGCCCGTTTTTATAGTTCAGTTTTCTATTGCCCCATTCTACTAAACAGGCTCGTAACAAACAAAAATCATCAATTAAAACAACAGAAAAATATTGAGTTCAGATCCTGTAATCAAATTTTTTTTGGCTGCTCGGGTTTGTTCCTGGCCCGCGTTTCCTGTGGCGGTGCCGGCAGCTTTGGAGCTGCCTCCTCGGGACTGTGGGAGGTCAGGCGCGGTTCAGTCTGCCGGAGTGACACACTGTTTGGACTTCATAACATTGTGCTTGCCTTATAGTCTGGTTTCATAACACGGTGGGCCTTATTCGTAGCCAGTCAGCCTTGCAGCAGGAGCAGCAGCAGCAGACCCGAGTTCCTGCACAACCTGTGTAAAGTGGACCTGGTCTAGAGAGGCTGAAGTCAATAAAGTGAAGACTGTTTACAACTATGAAGGATGCGCGTCATGACAAAAAAAAAAAAAGAAGGATGTTAATGTTTGTAGGGACAGTCGGAGAATTGGAGCCACGTGACCAGGGCCAACAGACAGGTGTGCTGTTCCGGTGTTTCACCTGCAGGTTGCAGCATTGTCCCTGAAAACAGGAGCGAGTCTCACCTGTCACCTGTCAGCGCGCGCATAGCTCCACCGGCCTGCTGCTGGTTGAAATACACAGAGACTGAGTCTGTATGATGAACAGCATGAGCATATGAACCGCACTGCACCAACTCACTATACAAGCCCGGTTATCATCAGAGTATTCTCAAAGCCGGATCAAATGTCCATATTTCAATGTGTACCTCGAGATGACTGCAGTATGAGAACATGCCTCTATTTATTTTTGCAGTCCCCCCCCCCTCCTCATGCTTTACAGTCGAAATGAGTCTCACTGCATCAGATGAGTTCATGTTCAAAACTAAAATAGATTACCTGAATTATCCAGTTTCTCTTTATTTGTTTAAACCAGAGAATTAAAAGTATTTCCATCGATTTCCTTTTAATAATCAATCATCTTAATTGTGTTCTTATTTGTGGCATCATTTTTTATAAGAGCAGGTTTTGGTTTTGAAATGATTCACCTTGTCTTTAAGATTGCATTAAAATGAAGCATATTATTATTATTTAAACAGAAAGTATAATTTTGAAGCTGAACGTTTCTTTCAGCATATTTGATTTAATTAAAGGCTCCATGACTAATTTGAATCTTGTAAATGTGTCAATCTGAATGAGCTTTTATTTCAACCCTCTTTCTTTTTTCTTTTTTTTTTTAGATCATCACTGGACCACGGTTTTTTGGGGTTGGGGTCTGTTTCAGGACCGCGGAGAGCAACTGAAACCTTATCCGGACACGAACAGTAAACAAGCTGCAGGTCCGTGTGTGTGTATTTCTGCAGATTGTATGATTGTATTTCATATGCGTGATCTGGTTCTGTTTCATTAACTCATAATAATGCTGATGAAACAACTGACTCTTTTTTTATAAAACATATGTAAGTATCAGAAAACCTTTTTTGGGGGATGAGATGGGGGAGCACTGCGGACCCATTTAACACCCCATCTTTATCCATTATTTATCTCCAGTTTATTATTATTTGACAAACAGCTGTGTGTTGATCACTACGTTAACTTGAGCACATCACTGACTCATTATAACATTGTTATTTGGTCATCTGGCATTATGGGGGCTCATTTATATTGTTGTATTAACACAATCTGGATCAATAAACAGCAAATGTAATAATATAGGCCTCATGTTTCTGAAATCACTATAATAATAATAGCCTAATGTAATAATGACAATAATATTAATACTACTAATCATATTAATAATAACATATTAGCTTTTTTAAAATAATTCACCTTTATTGTTTGATTATAAGTTTTAATCACATTTCTCTGGTTGTTCTGAACTCCAAATAATCAATAGACAAGTACGATTTTAACAGGCTGCTATTTGAAGAGGTCAAAACACTTTAATTGTGAAACAGGTCACAATATTTATACTAAAATTCAGACTGCAGGTGTAACTTGAGTCTTTTGTCTTATTCGTGTACCTCCAGGAGAAAAGGTTGTGCTAGAAACCTCTGATGTAATAGGCTGCTATTTGCCGGTAATCATATATTTGATTGTCAGTAATTAGTTTACAAGAAGTCCTATTAAAAGACAATGTGTTGGTTTCATTTTATAACTAGGATTTGTCTAATAAACCCTAATGTAGCCTATATGTAAGGGTTCATTTTAAAAAGATTATAAGACTTACAATCCACCTTTCCCCCTTTCTTTGTAGTGAAATCTACCCCAGGCCCATATTATGTGTCTCTGCTCTGAACAGGTGTAAGGCCCAGTCACTTCCGCCCACATCACCACTGATGTATTCACCACCTGCTTCCGATCAGCTCTAATTAAAAACTCAGTGAACATTTGGTCCCATTGTTTCACGTTTTTTATTCATAAAAAAATAGGCATGCATGAGTCAATCTTAGGAAAACATCGGGGGGGGGGGGGGGGGGGGGCATTTCCATGCGTTTCTAGTGCAGCCACGTGATTCTCACCGTAGCTCAGTCAATATTTTTTTATTTATTTACAACAATATTTTATACAGCAGGTCATACAAAACATGAAAATATAAATAGATTAATAGTTTTACGTTTCAACATGGCACTTGGTTGCCGTCATACAGTAGAAATGGCCAATGAACCAAGATATGAATGCAAACACTCTCTAAACATCCCTTACACACACACACACACACACACATACATACACACACACACAAATACACACACACACACACACACACACACACACACACACACACACACACACACACACACACACATACTTATACAGTGGAATGTCCTGCGATAACAGCAACTATTTGCTTAGTCACCACACAGTTAAAATCTATAATGACAACACGCCATGTTTGTTTTTTTTCACTGCAAAATGACTTACAGTAGTCATGATGAGAGAGACAGAGTCACACACATAGAACAGCTAAAGCACTGAAAGCTAAGAGCGCCCACAAAAGTGCACATCATGGGTCAAAACATACAAGTCTGACAGCAGTCCGCAGTGCTTTATGACAGCAGAGAGTCTATGTGGAAACCATGCCCCTTATTGGGCATCTTGAGTGCGTGGGGGGCAGCCTCGGGTACGACCATGCCCGGTGCTGTGTGCTGGAGGTATGTGAGTGCATCCCTGCTGGGCTCTATGCTGCTGTAGCCCGCCTCTGACAGGTAGCTGTGCTGTGCAGGATAGTTCAGAGTATAAGGGAGTAAGTGGGCCCCTGGTGACCAGTAGAGCCTTGGACCGTGGGTTTCTGCATCCACGTGCATGTCCTCCCTCCGTTTGAAGGGCTTGCTGAGGATGCTGTCGATGGCGAAGGAGCTGGAGAACTTGGCCCCCACCCTCTCCTCCGGGGCGGGTAGGCGGGTGTCCTCGCTGAGGATGTCCGGGCTCTCCTGCTCCTTGGAGGGCCTCTTGGCGATGCGCTTCCTCCTGCGGCGGAACACTCCGTCTGCGAAGGTGTACTCGCTGTGCGGGTTGAGCATCCAGTAGTTGTCCTTGCCCCAGGGCCTGGACGGGTCCCGCAGCACTTTGAGGAAGCAGTCGTTGAGTGACAGGTTGTGGCGCACCGAGTTCCTCCAGCCGGTGTAGCTGCCACGGAAGAACGGGAACTTCTTCATCAGGTAGTCGTTAATCTCTGCCAGGGTGAGCCGGCCGCTGCTGGACTCCCGGATGGCCATGGCGATGAGGGCGATGTAGGAGTAAGGAGGTTTTGGCCTGCGGGTGTAGGGCTTCCCCTTGCTGCCGTCGCCGCCTTGAATGACAGGTGCCGGGCTGTTGGCAACGCAGTCCCCGTCAGACCCCAGCTCGTCCCCGGACAGAGGAGAGGGCACTCCCCCCTCTGCGTCCATGCACAACTCCATCGGCTTCTGCACGAAGTGGTGCGCGGAGAAAACTTCAAGTTTCATTTTCCCAAAAAGAATAAAAGCAGGTCTCTTCTGTGTTCTCTTTCCAGCTGTAAGCGTGTCTCCTCTGTTAGAGTCTTGTCTCTCAGCTGAGCAGCAGAGCAGGTGTCGGAGTCCTGACAGAAGAAATATCTGTGTGTTTGTGTAAAGGCTCGTCTGAAGCGCTGGAGGCACCCTGAGCCTCAGTCTGGAGCAGCAGAAACACAGATCTGTCTCCGGAGACACGCTTGTCTTGCTATAATATAATGCCTCGGCTAGGGACGGCCCACGGGCGGGGTTTCCAGCGCGAATCCATTGAAACGATTGAGTGATATAACTATATGTATGTTTACAATTGGACGCTACCGTGCCACGCCAGTGACGGAAAAAAACACACACACACACACACACACACACACAGAGGGAGGGGAGGGGGGAGGGGGGGGAGTGAGGTGAGAGAGGGCAGGTATGAAAAATACTTAGTCTGAAGCCAAGTCTGTCTATATCTGTCTGTCTATCTCAAACTCTTTTTTTTTCTTTAAGTGTTTGAAGTTACATGATCAGTTAATCACACTGTGACGATGAAAGACACACAAGCATTTGCACATCAACTATTCCCCGCTGTTACCTGCACTTTTGGTGACATAAGATTTGCTCCTTTTTTTACAAATTTTAGCCAATTTTTACTTAAAAATTAGCAACACGTGCAGGTTTATTACCATCGTCATTTAAGTCTGGATTCTAGAGATTAAATGCATTTTTTATTACTAATAGTCATCTCAGTCCCGTTTATTCATTTCTTTACTCGGACTGCGGTAATCTAAAGTGAAAGAGCCAATGATATTTCATATACATATGGAAACGCACTTTTTTTTTGCTGACAGGGGTTATGCTGAGGTACATTAGACAGAAATGACACAGAACAGACAGAAAGGAGACCGTACAATAAAAAAGAGAAAGCGATAAAACTGTCTCTCTCTGCCGTTCACCTCTACCTGTAACTCCGGTGGAACGGGGAAGTAACACACACACACACACACACACACACACACACATATACGCAAAACTTAAATTAAAGACCGGTTCCAAGAGTTCAAGAGTTAACGTACAATGCATGATATGTAAGCTGTCAGGTTTAAGCGAAAGGGTTGCCTGGAATTAAATAAAAAGAAAAACAACGGAGATTGCACGAGAGGGTGGGTCATGTAAAGTTCACGGGACCATTGCACCTGCATGCAAAAGAAACACCGGAGTGACACAAGAAGCCTTCAATGGAAAACAAGCGATTCACCCTGCATTTGAACTGGTGATGCAAGCTTAAAGGAAGGCAGTCTCTGTTTGTCTCAATACTTGTGTGAATGTGTCTGTATTGGGGGAATCCCAGTGACCTTGCAACTGTAGCTAAATTGGGTTTATTATAAGTAGTTTGTATTAGATTATATGTTGAGTTTAGTTTGTTGTTTCATTGGTTTTAAAAAGTTGAATCCAAAGCACAATCTTAAGATTTTTGCATATAGTAACCGACATGACATGTTTGTACAAATGAGTAAATCAATCAGGCTTAAACCATAAACCTCTGCTTAACTCTATAGTCAGTCTAAATCTCACAATGTTTAAGGACAGGCAGAAGATTATGAGCCCCCCTCTTCCTCACCCAGTACACATAATACATAATCCAGTTTATTAGGTAGCCAACTTCCCTCTAGTCCTCCTGATCAGTATTTATAGTACTGTAACACTACTGTATTGACATCAAAATGCCCAAAAATGATAAAATAGTTAAGCAAAAATAGGAACTTTTGAATTTTGCTATGTAGGGTTAAAGGATATGGTTACCGATCGATTATGTGTGTAATCAAAACCTGATATATCGATTTCTTTGTGCTGTTGTTGTCTAAAATCTATTCAAAGCACATCAGTGAGCCACAAAGATGATAGACAGGTTCGTTTGTTAGTGAAAAAGCTCCAAACATGAATATCTGCAATCACATTTTCAGTCTCTGGACAGTAGTTCTGTGTAAAGCTGAGATCTCAACATGTGCAGGTTCAGTTTACAGCTTTTCGTGCTCCATATCATAACTTATTAACTTTGAAGAGGTTGTGATATGCAGTACAAGAAGCTAGCAAAGTTCTGTAAATGAATCCATGTTCCTGTTTATACGCAGTGGCATTTCCTTTACACAGAACTACTCTCCGAAGACAGTAAAAGTGTATAAAATCAGGTTAATTACTGACATTATATGACTTAATGGGGGTTGCTAGCATGTCAGGTCGGTCCACACGTAACCACTTAAATATTAACCTCACTTAAGTTTTGACAATTTTCAACAAGTACGTTTAAACTCAACTCAAACTAAATAAATTAAATGACGGTGAAAACTAAAAATTAGAAGAAATAAGTACATATGTGCTTAATATATTTGTTAAAATTGACAAAAATGCACACAGACGCCACCTGCTGGGGGAAAAAAAAGTTTAATACAGTTATCGATTCAGAGAGAAGCGATAATCAAACTACTATGATCAGGAATCAACAGACAAACATTCATGACCAACATTGTTTTTAACCCTCCTCAGGTCAAGGAAGGACAGGAGGAAGGAAGGAAGGAAAGGAGGAAAAGAGGGATGGAGGGACGGCGGAAGGAAGGAAGGAGAGAAGGAAAGGAGGAAGGAAGGAAGGAAGGGAGTAAGGAGGGAGGAAGGAAGGAAAGGAGGAAAAGAGGGAAGGAGGGAAGGAAAGGAGGGAGGGAGGAAAGGAGGAAGGAAGGAAGGAAGGAAAGAAGGAAGGAAAGGAGGAAAAGAGGGAGGAAGGAAGGAAGGAAGGAGTAAGGAGGAAAAGAGGGATGGAGGAAGGAAGGAAGGAAGAAAGGAAGGGAGGGAGGGAGGGAGGGCGGGAGGGAGGGAGGAAAGAAGGAAGGAAAGGAGTAAGGAGGAAAAGAGGGATGGAGGAAGGAAGGAAGGAAGGAAAGGAGGGGGGAAGGAAGGAAGGAAGTATGGAAGGAGGAGGGAGCAAAGAAAGAGGGAAGGAGGGGAACAACGAAGGAAAAATTAAAGAAAGAGGAAGGAAGGAAGGAAGGAAGGAAGGAAGGAAAGAAGGAAAGAAGGAACAGTCAAAAGCGAGATGGGGTCAATTTGACCTGTGAGGACGACAGGAGGGTCACAGCTTGGTGCCAACATCATTTTGATATTCACTCATTAATCAACACTTCATCAGTTATGTCTGCAGGTATTAGTTAATAAATCAATGTATAGTGACATCATCGACTACTTAAACAGGTTTTAAGTAAACTCAATCCTTTAACGCAAATATGTTTGTCCCACTAACTCTTCTCCTGTCAACACCTTTCAGCCGCGACGATAATGTGTTGGAGACGCTGGAGAGTTAACATGAGTTATGAGCTTGGCCTCAGGCTAGTGATAATCATTAAACTGTCTTCTCCGGCACTCCTCCTCCTACTGTCAGCTGCTCGGACTTGAGAGCCAGGACCTGAGAGTTAACTGTAGGTTCACCTCGGCGCCTTGTGTACTCATATGCTCTCATATTCATATGTATGTGCAACAACAACAACACCACCAAGGTCCTTATGAAAAGATTTGTAGTGATCCTGTTACACACATTTTGGGAATGATGTAAAACAGAAACCACATAAAGGGAGGATAGCTTCATAATGATACCATGGGATATAAAATAAGATCAAAACTAAGTGCTGCCTACCAGTCTGCTCCTGACACTACATCAGTTTGGCACCCTGAGCGGTTTGTACGGTCTCCATGTTTAAATTTTATCACCTAATTACCCCCTCGGCAGTGTACGACAGGCATGATTGAAGATCTTATAGTACCCAGAGCTGCTTGTGAATGTGTGAAAGCCACAAAACTCAAGGGGTAGGTTAATAGCTGCATGTGTACATGTACTTGAAGCCCTTTGTGTGCCTTTCCAGTTCCAGTCGTGTCAGTAAAAGGCCTGATGGTGACTCGTTCTTTGATACAAGCACATTTTATTTTATTTATTTTTTTGTTCCACTTATTTTTTATTGATTTTAAGATTAATACACAGAAACAAGGTATAAACTTTTTCTTCACATCTAAACACCAAAGGAAAAAAAACAACAACAAAAACCCCAAACCAATAACCAAGAATAAATTAGAAAATAAAATAAAATAAATAAATAAATAAATAATAATAATAATAATAATAATAATAATAATAATAATAATAATAATAATAATAATAATAAAATAAATAATAATAATAATAATATAATAAAATAAATTAAAATATAATAATAAAAAATAAGTAAATAAATCAAATAAAAAATTATGAAATAAAATTAATAAAAATAATAATAAGAAAAATAAGAAAATAAATAAATCAAATAAAAAAATAATAATAAAAAAATAAGTAAATAAATAAATGATTTTTTTTAAAAAGAAAAAAGAAAGAAATATAAAGAAAAGAAAAGAAAAAGTGGATAAACAACAAAAACAAACAAGCACATTTTAATCTGATGAGTTACATAACAAACTGACCAGTTTAAGCTGAACCCATTACCTTCAAATGACATTTAGTGGCTACTGCATGTGCATGTGCATTTACATTTACGCCCACTTAAACTTACTACCATGTTTCACTGCATCATTATCTGAATCTATCAGTTTCCTGTAGACTTTCTGTTAAGGCACATTCTGACTTGGGTGTGGGTGAAATCAGTATTTTTCATGTGTGAATGTATATCTGGGACAGTCAATCTAAGATGTTCTGATTGGGAAAGAAAAATGTGCAGCAAAGTTCATTGTTACACTTGGAAAGGGATCTCAGCTCCAAGAGGTCCATCTTCTTTCTGGAGCTTTGAACCACATCACATGGATTTCATCAGCGGGTGGAGTTAGTTAGTTAGTTAGTTGTCATGGCGATGGAGCTGTTGACTAGGTGAGCTATACACTATATAAAAGTTAAATTAATATCTTTAAATGTTGTGGGGGTTGAAATCTTAAATGCACCATGTCAACAAGATCCATCTCCACGACAACTAAGCCAGATCGGTCGTGCTGATGAAGACGGTGTGATTTGGTTGAGCGGGTTAGTGATGTTTGACTCGAGATTGTTGGCAACCAAAACAAACAAACAAACAAAAAATACATTTTTAACTACTGAATGTAAACTTGTAAACGCATGATTGCTAAAGCCTCCAAATCCCCTGACTAACCGCTGATGATGCTGCTGCTACTCTACTATCGGCAGGACAAAGACACTCTCTCTGTGCTGCTGTTTCACGTTTTATGAAGCTAAGATTTGACTATAGGGAAAGACTGACTCCTGTTTCTGGAATGAGATAAACGATGAGGCTTTGTCTTTAGTGTCAAAGTCAGACATTGTGTCCACCACACCACACCACACTGACCTCTTCCCTTTTTCAGGCAATACGAATGCATCACATCACACTAATGCTGTGCTACTCAATGTAAACACAGATCATTAACCTTTTTATCAGATGTGACATGATGTACTTTCCTGTAAACTGACGGCCAACCGCTTACCGTAAGTAAAAGAACACAGGTACATTATAAAATCTGACATTTAGAGTCCTGATATCAGTCACACGTCCTCTAATCAGATTTAGACTCTGGAAATGGCTTTCTTCTCTCACTGGGATGCTACTACGGCAGCTGGAGAGTTGAAACCAAAAATGTTTTTGTTGAAACTCAGGAGGACGACCGCTGTGAGCCTAAAAACCAGAGCCGAAAAAAGTAGCAGTATGTATGCTATCATTATCACGGCTGCTGTGTAACACTGTCTGACAAGGCACAAAGAGAATTTTACACTGCTTGGCTGGTGGTAGGTCTCCCTGTGTGTATTTATTTTTTTGTAGAAGTGTGATGAGGCTGTATTTGATTTCAGGTACTCTGCCAAGACAGTTACACACACCTGTGCTGAAGTGATTTGGTGTGAAAAGGCAGCACACCTGTTTTTTAGTTTTTAGCTTCCACTTGGCAATTTGAAATCAGAAGTGGAAAAGCAAATTTCCCCCTGAGGATCAATACCATATCATATTATCATTTCTCTCCAGATATTTGGATTAAGGCTTAAAAGAAGGTCACATCATTTGAGAAGGTCGGGATCATATTTTACCTTAACGCTGTAATAAAAGAAGATATACAATTATGCTATTTAACCTCTTTGATTGCCAGGTCAACAAGGTCAGAAGAAGTGAACCCTTCCCCTTCAATAGACTAGAGAAACACATCATACTTATATAACCTGTTAACGTCTGTCTCCTAAAATTGGCACCTTGTTTTTTTTAGCTCACCTATTGAGATTTAAAGTGTCTCCTTTGAGCTGGAGAAATCTCTTTTAAGTGCTGACATGAGTGGAATTCCAGTAATGTAAATTCATCGGGTGAATCCTTTGCTGCTCCAAAAATAGCCCCACCTCTGCGGCGGTCTGCGCTCACACGCTAACCCTTGTCTGCATGACTTCTTACCTGTATCTCATCTTTGTTTTTCTTTCTTCTCTGTGAGTGAAGGGTGTCCAGCCCCTATGTCTTTGTATAAACAAAGTATGGACTGTGTGTGTGAGCGGGGCAGGGAGCAGCAGCGGCAACAAGAGGCGCTGCGTAGCTGAGATTCTCCAGATTCCCCGGCAAGCAGATCTAGTCTCTGACAGAGGCCGCTGATAGTTGACATGCTTCATTGGGGCGCACGGATAGGTACCGCAAATGTGTCTGCTTCACAGCCAACCTAAAAAGTCAGACATTCCACATCAATTCCACTCATTCTTGCACTCAACACAGTGGGCATCTGTGCAAAGGGTTTGTGTGTACGGGGGTGTGTAGCCCGTCTGCCGCTGTGCGTCTGCTCAGGTGTGGGTGTGAAAGTGTGAGATTGAGCATGCAGCGAAATGGAACAGTAAGATGCATGCATTCCGTCTAGTTTATTCTTTGAACAGTGATTACTGTAATTACCCAACAATGCGGCCCTCTAAACATTTGCTGCCTGCTTTGTTGCGCTTCTGTAGATTCATACCTTTGTGTTTTGGAAGATAAATGGCAGGGGGGCACCCAGTCCGTATAATCAGAGGCACACCTGAGCACTAATGGCAACGCACAAAAAGTTCCCACGAAGCAGTTTTGGTACATTAAACAAGAACTTTCCATGTTGACTGAACTTATAGGTAACCTTTGTTTGTAGCTTTAACGACTAATGGTTGGATACCTGATACGCACACATACACAAATACAGTACATGCAGTGACTCACAAAGTTTTTATAAGTGTGGTTTGATGTGCGTAAATCTTTGCTGCTTCTGTGTCAGCGATTAATAAATGAAATCTGATAAAAATGGAGCAGCATATCCTGCAGTCAGTTGGCAGCCTCACGTTGCTATTTTGGGTTCTCCTGCATTCTTACCTGAGGTGCTCACACCCTGCCAGACCAAAAGAGAGAAAAAAAATAGATACATAAATAAACGAAGCCAACAAGGGTGTAATTAAAGTAATTAAGGAAAGAGGTGAAGTACAGGTGAAGCAAAGGTGAAAGGCAGCCTGGCACTGCCAGGGCCTACATCTCACATGCAAAGGTAGTGATGTCATCCTGCCCCCCCCCCACTTCATTGTCTCTATACATGCAATATATTTTTACTGTTGTAGTGAGTAATTGTGATTCAGAGGGGGGGTGTTGATGATCTCAGCCCCTTCTGCTCTGCACATGTTTAAAACACTTCTTAAACCAGGTTTGAACTCTTGCAGCACCCATACTTCCATACCTCAGGTTTACCCCTAACACCAGAGGGGCCTGCAGGTTTTCAAAGTGTGGTGTTGTTACAAGTGCAAAGTCTTGTTTTCAAATGCATGACCTTTTTGTCACCCCAAGTGCAGCACTGGTTGGTGCGGTCACCCAAATACTTCTCTGGTTAGTTAAGTAGAGCTCTGGTTGATTCAGACGCCCTTCTAGACTCAAAGTGACCCCAAGATTTCCTCTAGTCTGCCCAAGTGTTCCCTATGTAACCCAAAAGCCCCCCCGTGGTTAGCTGCTGGGTCTGACTGGCCCTAAAAGAGCCTCTCTGATTAATCCAAGGGCCCTTTTTATTGGCATAAGAGCTCCGCTGGTCCCCAAGTTTCCCTTTGGTCAGTCTAAGCACAGTTCTTGTTGCTGCAAGTGCACATCTGACCTGCCCAAATACCCCCCCTGGTCAATTGAAATGCCCCTCTTATTGGCCTAAATCCACCTCTGATATAACCAATTCTCTAATTCAGCATGTACAGTATATCTGAGTAAACATGAACCAATGTGCGTACTGTATGAATACCTAACTTTTATCTTTTAAAAGTCTACATCATCACCTGAACACCTCCACTGCCTTTAAACAGACTTCCTATCAGATGGTGGTCTGCAATCTACAGGAACTCAAAACACGACCCCATCCAGGCAGAACAGACCAGACCAGATCGCGCGCCCTCCCACCCCCCCACACCCCCACCCCACCTCTTAATCCCGCCTGTTACTGTTACTGCATGCCTGTCAATGAACCTCAGCCATGCGGGCAACACAGACTCGAGATCCTGCTCCTATCTGCTCCTATCGTCCATTTCAACTCTTCACACGCTAGACTCCCCCTCGCATGCCATGCTGGGAGGCGTGGAGGGAGTTTGGGTGGGATGGAGAGGAGGGGAGGGGGGGGGGGGGGGGGGGGACGGGGGGATAAAGAAGAAAAAGGAGCAATGATTGATCTCAGCCATAGACACCTCACTTTATCGCTGCAGCTGATACGACCTCCATTCAGCAGTGCTGTAGGCTGTTTTTTGTGTTAGCATAAACACAGGGCCAAATCAGTACCTGTGCTGTACTGTTTACCTGGCAGCCGTTCAGCCCTTTTCTGTCTAAACTTGAAATAGGATCCAAACACTCTACTCACGCATAGTGGTTTGCACGAGATGCTTCGCCTGCCTCTCAACCTACCGCGGGGCTCCGTAGTGCTATTTTTGCACCATCTGAACCTTAACCGCCCCTCTTATTTCTTTGATTGAGAGGTGGAACATCTAGCTTAAGGGCTTTAACTGCAAACATAGCACTGATTTTGAGCAGTTACCAAGGAATTATCCTACAGACAACCTCAACAAACACCTCACTGATTGATAACATTACTCTGTGGGTTATATTTAACCCTTTTCGCTCTCCAGTGAGAATTAAGAGTTGTTAAAATGACGATCAAAGGCAATTTTTTTAATCACTTTAATATATGATGCAGTGCATGGAAAAAAGGCTGTACATTTTAATTAATTATTTTTTTTTCCCATTTCCAATTTTTAATACAAGTTTTGGGGGTGGGGGCATTTAAAAAGTCAGCAGTGAAATTGAAAAAAGTGACAGTAAAAGAGAAATCCTGATCATCAATGAAGGAGAAGTGGAGACTATTGTAATTAAATATAGCCCTCTTTTATACTGTTTTCTTTTCTGGCATTTTTTTTTTTGGTTATCAAATGTTATTAATCCACTTTCAATTGAAGTCTTTTATGTGTGATTCTGATGTTGTTCAGTTGCTATGAAACATATCTATTGCCACATATAAGGAAATGATAAGAGTTCAATCTAGATTATAACTTATAAATATATTATCTATCACATTTCTGTCTGCATATCAGTGAAAAGTTGAGAAACTAAAGTCTGATCTTTGTTTCCTAATGTTAACTTTAATGTACCAGTTTTTAAGAAATAGGGATTTTTTTTTCTTCCATTTTTGTAGACTTTACACGGCTCATTGCAAGAGTAATTAGAAACCTGGGTTCCTACTGTTTGTAGAGAGAGCTATTAGATATTGATCTGGTGATAATTCGTAAATGAATATCATTAAGGATCGGAAGTTTGATTGGGGGGTGGGGGGAGGAGGAGGAGGGGGGGGTCCTAATCTCCTCCAGCTGGCCGTTTAGGTTGTAATGTGTCCTGCCTCCGCTTCAGCATTGATCCACCGGAGCAAACAGCAGCTGCCTGGCTGCACAGCAACCCCCCCCCACCCCCTCCCCACCATCACCCATCTGATGTTAACCCTATCCGATAATATTAACCCTCTGGAGTCCAGGTTCATGTTGCTCAGCTGATTTTTTTTTTATATGCATTCATTTTTTATTCTGTTTAAACAAACTCACCTATAAGTCTAACTATCATGTATAAAGATACTAGAAAGTCAAATTACAAGAAAAATGACACTTACACCTGTAAAAAAAATCACTCAAGATATTATCATAGAAGTCTTCATCGTTGTAAAATGTAATGTTTTACTATTAAGACACATTAATGCAGGAGAAAAATGTAAGAATTAAAACTCTAATACAGTCTATTTATAGGTAAAGTGATTTTATACCAACTCATGTATTGTGCCTTCTTCACTGAAATACATGAAATGAATGAAAATGTAAATTAAAACATGTCTTTCGAACAATAGTTTAAACTCTATACATAAGTCATATTTAATTGGTTTTTCTCAGCTTGTCTGTACATGATATATGAACACAGTTATGTTACTATAAATATAACATGCTCTGTGTATTCACAGATGAACAGACAGACTGTCTGAACATGTCTGACAGTGTGACATATAAACACCCTTACCTAAAGCAATGTGTGATAACATATTCAATACGAACACCACAGGCCACGTGTAGACAACCTTTATAATCCTCGACAGTTTGAATCCCAACATTTCAAGATTCAAGATTCAAGATTTTCCTGCCTGTCTAATATTTTAATCAGAATAAATATGTCTATAGCTTTATATTGTACAGACTTTATGCAGTGATTTAGTAATATATCACCTATATTGGGTCATTTGGGGGACTTTTTATTACATTACAGTCAAAATAGTGTAGTTTATTATTCTTAACTTGTCAAGCAAAGTCTTTTAAATGTAAAAAAAAAACACCTTCTTGAGCATGCTTAATGATGTCTACCCGTTAAATATGATGGTCACATGATGCAAAAGTATTACTCTTTTAATGACATTGGGGTTATGACAGGGAAGTGTGTGTTTTATCAGGCTGCAGATTAATGGATCATACTGATCATTAGGCTTAAATTCATTGCTAGGTTTCCTCTTTTCAGCCAGTTTGTTGTTAAAAAATGAAAAAAAAATGAAACGGCATCAATCAAATCAGTCAAATAAAAACCTCATCAGCAGTTGAATGCCACCCATATGCCAGGCATTGATATTTTGTTTGTGATTTTTGGCACAATTCCCACGTCTCCTGTTTAATTTGGAAATAGATCCGGCCAGAGAATGTAATCATTTACTCCCCCTGCATGCCAGAGAAACAGGTTTGGCCATTGGGACTGCCAGGTGGATGGAGAGGAGGGGGGAGGGTGGGGGGTGGGGGGGATAAAAGTTTAGAGGCAGCAGAAACTACAGCACCTGCTTGTTGACGGAGATGGGCGGTCATGGGTAAATGCTGTGATAACGGTGGAAATACAGGATTAGCTAATGCAGCATTGTTCAGTCAAATGACCTACAGCTTCAGCTCGGGGGGTGGAGGGGGTTGGGGTGGGGGGGGACTGTTGGTTACACTTTGACTGATGTGAATGATTTTGGTGCCGAGACGAGAGAATGAACAGTTCACCGAGGGGTTAGAGGAGGTATAAATAGAATGGTGTGTCGGTTCATCGTGTACGCCTCTTCAACATTTGTGTCCAATGATTTCCAATCATGCTAAAAAAGAAGAAAACCATAATTGCTGCACTGTGAGGCTTGTTCATGTCAGGAGTTGTGTCGCTCCCATACCACTCTAATTGAACTTTCTCTGAAAGGCGTTGTGAGAAAACAGGCGGTAACAGCTACACACCTGACCAGGCATCTATCCAAACAAAAGGTCTTGAACCCAGCCCTTGCGTGCCTATCCAACCCAGACATCTGATTAATTATAGTGTGGCCGTTAAGGCAAAGAAAAACTAGCTGATGAAAAGTCAGCGAGTCTGCAGGCTCAACCTGCCCAAACAGCATCATGCGTGTTAGCTTGTAAAATCCGCCGTCCCGCCTCCTCCCCCCCTTCTCCCTGTCTTTCCTCCCCCACCTACCTCCCTCGCCTCCCTCCCTCCCTCGCCTCCCTCCTCTGCTCTGGGCCCATTCGTGCAGACGAGGTAAAACATCTCCCAAGCTGTGTCAGAGCCCCGCAGGTGGGCCCCGCGTGCTCAGGTAGATAATATCACTGTTACTATAGACTGTGTTTGGGTTAGCTCGAAAACACTTTTCACGGCAGGAGCAAAACAAAGTGCTCTGCAGTGCATGATAACAGCGGGAGCTGCTCCCTACAAATTAACCTGTGGAAACACTTTGGCCTCGCACGAAACATACACACATAATACCTGCTCCTCCCCCTTTTTTTTCCTTTTTAAATTCAAAGTTTACATGATGTTTTTTGTGGGAGAACAGCATATTTTTGGGAGATTTAAGAGATTTCTCTTATATGTTATCCACCAAAGCAGTGATGCTAATCCAAAACAGTGAAATAAGCCTTTAATGTCCTGGTGGTTATGTTATAGGAATGAACTTCCTTATGTGCATATTGAAAGCATTGGGCTGATTGGACAAGTCACTGTTTCTAATCTGCATACTGCTTGTGCAGTAGACTTTATAAATTGGCTTTCTTTAAACAAAAGAGGCATGAATAGCTCGAATGTGCTCAGGGCCAGAAGCTGGGATGACTTCCATAAACAGATCACCCAGGTGGTCCATGTGTGAGAGAGGGAACTGAGCGCTGGTTGAGAGGCCTGCTGTTGTAATCATAACCCTGGATCTCCTCAATGCAAGAGCTCTCTGTGTCTTACAGCAAAAGTCTGAAGTTCTGCTGATGCCATGAGGATCTGATTCATACTCACAGCTGTTGCACAAAGAAATGAAAGAGGAGTGACTTTACTTTTTGGGCCTCAGCACACCATTTTAGCAGCACTCAAAATGTAGTTGAGTGATCGGTGGATTCTAATTATGACTTGTGGACAGGCTTTCAAAAACAAAATACACACATTGAACAAACAATCTAAAGGGTCTTAATGCATTTCGATTTATTTGCGTTAAAGTTAAAAACGAAGCTTTCTCACAGCCAGCGCCGGTTATATTTTTGTTATGCTTCATTATATTTGTTGAACAACGGCTTTAATGGCTCTACATATTAAAAATAGTGGCGTTGGTTCATACAGCCATATTTACACCAGTCATTTTAGACTCTACAGTTACACATGATGGGCCATATAACTGGTGAAATTGAGTTTTTTCCAATATGGCGGACTTTAGCAAGGGGTCAAATATGCGGCTATGCTTCACAACTACAAAAGGAAAAATCACTGTTCGCTGTCAATCAATGATTTATATTGGGAAAAAACGTCTCAGAACAACAGCAGAACAATGTTTCCAGTGTGGCTGGAGAAGTTTCACAAGTAGCACATTTTGGCAGCGCCCCAACGGCCAGACTTTGTAGTATTTTGATTATGTTTGTATGAGCTTGTATAGCTTTTAGCAGACTGTGTGCATATGTCTCTCTTTTCTCAGACTAGCACGCGTTAAAAACAACTTATCACTGAAATAACTTTGCAGGGGGAAAAATGACTCTTTCCTTCTCGGAGCGTTTTCCATTGTCTAGATTTCTACATTATGTCAGATGCAAGGTAGAGTTATAAATGTGTAGCTGGGTATAGTTACCAATGCTCTACCCAACGATTTACACCCTGTTGTCAATATAGATGTATTTTTTTATTCTGGTTTAGGATTTAAACTTCCTGTCGTCCTCCCGGGTCAAATTGACCCCATCTCTTTTGACAGTTCTTTCTTTCTTTCCTCTTTTCCTCCCTTCCCTTCCCCCTTCCTTCTTTCCTCTTTTCCTCCCTCCTTCCTTCCTTCCACCTTTCCTGCCTTCTTTCCTTCCTTACTTCCACCTTTCCTTCCTTCCACCTTTCCTTCTTTCCTTCCGTCCTTCCTTCCTTCCTCCTTTCCTTCCTCCCTTCCTTCTCTCCTTACTTCCTTCCTCTTTTCCTCCCTCCCTCCTTATTCCTTTACTACCTAATTCCTTCCTTCCTTCCTTCCTTCTTTCCTTCCCTCCACCTTTCCTTCCTCCCTTCCTTCCTTCTTCCCTTCCTTCCTTCCGTCCTTCCTTCCTCAGTCCTTCCTTGACCTGAGGACAACAGGAGGGTTAAGGCATCTACATACTATAATATGTCATACTTTCATCTGAAACTT
>NC_070584.1:30751290-30773790 GCF_027409825.1 Scomber japonicus | reverse complement strand
CCCGTGAGAGGTCTTAAGACTTCAAAGTAAACACAGAATTAAGATTTTTGTTCATTATATCTTCAAATGACATTTTACATGACAAACACACATCAAGTGAAGATCCTGCTGTTTGTTTGCTTTTTGATGTTTTACCTTCTGAACTGAGGATAACAACTGAAACAAGACAAGAGTGCTGCTGCAGCTTTTCAGGTTGTTAGACTTGTGTGATACGATTCTTCTACAATGACTAATACAGTATGCTATTTTTGTAATAGAGTAATGTTTCCATTTTAATCAGAGTTTACTTGGTACTGACAAACAAGTAGTAGATGCCAGTGGTGGAAAAGTAAAAATACTGTAGTCTAAAAATCAATTCAAAATGTTGCTTTAAGTAAAGAACAGAAGCATTGATAATGCAAAATGTACTCAAAGTATCAAAAGTGAAAGTACTCATCATGCAGACTGGCTTCTTTCAGTGTGTTATATAATTATTATAGTATTACAACAACATATAAGAGCAGCTTTAAAATGCTGTAGTTCAACAATTTGAAGCCAATTGTAGATACTTTGGGTACATTAATAGTAATATTGCTTGATTCAATTGTGTTTATTATTATTATTATTATTACTACTACTACTACTACTACTACTACTATTACTACTACTACTACTACTACTACTACTACTACTACTATTACTACTACTACTACTACTACTACTACTATTACTACTACTACTACTACTACTACTAATACTAATACTAATACTAATAATAATAATGATAATAATAATAAGACAAATGCAGATCAAGTTAGAAAAACTTTTTTTAATAAGAAAGGCGCATATGATTTAAACAAGTTGTAAAATCATGATATAACCAGTAACTATAATTTGTGGAGTAAAAACAAACAATATTTACCTTTAATGTGATGTATTAGATGCACAAAGTACCATAAAATGAAAATACTGAAGTAAAGTAAAAGTGCTTCAGATTTATACTTGAGTAAAGAACTTGAGGAAATGAACTTATTTACCTTCCACCTCTGGTAGAAGCTAATCTGATCCTGTGCAGGATGAAAGCTCAGGTGAAGTGCAGTGCTAATGAAAGAACGTTGAGACTTATGACTTCATTTGCAAAACAAACAGAACATAAATTACAGTCATTTTCTGGCTGTAATAAAAACAATACAAAAAAAACACAACATGCATATTTTACGCAAGCACACAGGTGCGTGAGAGTTTCTTACACATGATTTAATGAGCTGTGCTCTCGGATCAGATAAGCCTTATCAGATCTGTGCAAGAGTCGTCCTGTAAACATCCAAGATAATCTGCCTGTGTGTGTGTTGTGCGTGCATGTGCGCGTGTGAGCACACACACACTCATACAAGTGTGTAGAATATGTGGTTGCATGTTTATATAGAGCAGATCTCAGAACAGGAGCTCAGGTTTAAACCCAAACGGGGCAGTAAATCTGAACTGGCAGACTGCCGTTGGGCATCCAGGACTGTGAGTGACAGGCTCTCTAAACTCACCTGAGCCCGTCTCCCAGGTGCGATCGTACTCGGCTGATCCACATGGTCTAGGCCAGGTGCATACCCCACATAGTTGTACCCTGTGTCTTTGCGTCAGAGCTCACAGAGCGTGTGCTAATCCTGCAGGTATTTGCACTAAATTTTCCCTAGAGGGCAAATATCCTTGAGCTTTTCACTCAAGAGCTCTGCTGAGGATCGACCCTGCACAATATTATGTCTGCAAGTGGAATCTTAGATATTTCTGGGGTGAAAACAACACGCCTTTGTGTTTTTGTATTCCAAGGGAACCTCTGTGTGACAACTCTGGGGAATTATTTAACCTGCTTCCAAATACTTATCAGTGTTTAAAGGATGTTTGTTAAATTGTTTGCAGAAATCTGGCTTATGTTGGCGGTTTTGAAAGGCTGATGATAGTAATGGATTTGTGGCCTTTGACTGTCAAAATTTCTTCTTGTTTGGAGAAAAAATAATTGTATATTGGTGCAGTGAATGTAAGACATGTCATAAGGCTGGGACAGTAGACAGATGATAAGAAATGAAGGGTGAGAGATGAGTAGCATGGTTCGATAGCAGCTGTATAGCATGCATCTCATCCAGTAGCCTACATGGGTGTGCCTGCTTGCTGCAGATTTGAATGTGAACTTGTGCGGTTCAGTTCCAATGTTTGATTTAAAACCTGCCTCTCCACAGGAAGCTGGATAAACTATTTAGCGTGATTTATCTCAATTTGACGCACTTGTTTAGTTTTGGTAGATACAGCTCATCTGAGAGCAGAAAGATTTTAGACTTTGTGTCTTCAGCCATTTTTCCCTGGTGGAGGACACCGACCCACACAGCAGCACTCTTTTGGGTCTTGCTAATTTCATTGTTGCATTCAAAGTTAATATTTTCTGCAATTTAACCCTGTTCACCTTTGACCTTTTACAAGTGAGTCAAATGAAAAGACAGCAAGCTTAAACATATAGAGGAAGAGCAGTGAAGGAAGGATATGTATACTGAACTTTAACAGTCTTGGTTTATAAATTACATAATCACTTATCACAAGGTTTGATTGTGGAGATGAACATCATACAGCATGAGGTCACATATTTGATGAGTGAGATAAATGTCTCAACATCTAGATGAGATTTCAGAAGAGAGTAAACCTAAAAGTTGGACCTCTGCAAACTCATTTCCGATGTCAGTATCAGCACTGAGGTGAGATCTCAGCTTCACTCTGCAGCTCAGACCACTGAGAGGCAGCTTCACTCTTCTTTATCCTTATAATATTCAGTATACTATGTTTTTTAATATTTTAATCTAGTATTTCAGGCCCTAGTCAGACAATAGGCCTTGTACCCTTCAACAGTTGCCATGCACACACACTACAGACACACTACAGACTATCACACACACCAGTATCAACACCAGAAGCTCCTCCAGCCAGCCTCTTGTTGACGTATGCAGGCTCAGGCTGGTATGCAGAGCCAGACATTCCTCCAACCAGTCAACTCACGGCCCACATATGACGCTGCATCTCCGAGGAGCGGAGCGGAGCTGCACAGTGACGCACGACACAGCCACTCACCTGCTCTGCTGGTTGATGTTATTGTTTTCTTTTAGGGCAGAGTGTGTTTTACAGCCAGCCAAGAAATCAGGGTTGGACCAGCTTCAGTCAACATCAGTCTCCTCCAGTATCAGAAGGAAAAGTGCTCGTAAAGAATGAATTCTTTCAGAGTTTGATTTAAGTATTGGGATGTTGTTGCTGAGTCTAGCTCCAAATATTGTTAATACAACAGCTGTGGATATAAAATATTATCAGCAAGTACTGTAAATTAGAAATTGTCAAATACATTTAGAAAATTGCACAATTTAGTTATATTGGAGTGAAGGGGTAGTGCATTTAAAACTGTATATTAGGACAGCACTTAAATATATGTGTGTGGTTATTCTGCCTCGGAAGTGTGTGTGTAAGTGTGTGTGGTTTTTGTGTGTGTGTGTGTGTGTGTGTGTGTGTGTACTCAAAGGGAAGATTATCTTATCCTGATTAAAGAAACTGGGGAACACCTGCCAAAATACTGGTTACTTTGGTACATACCAAAAAGAGTGTGTGCGCACATGTGTGTTTGTGTGTGTGTGTGTGTGTGTGTGTTTTTCTGTCTGCCGACCTGATAAGCAGATAAGATAAGTAACATGTAAGCAGAGTCATGGCGGTAGCAGGCAAGTCGCACGCCATGAGCTCCTCTAACCCTCAGATCCATCCCCCTTTACCTTCACTGACTTTTCTACATGGATCCATGTTTCACAGCAGAAATGTGTATGCATGCATGCATCCTTCACGTAACTGTGTGTATGTGTGTGTGTGCAAGCATGCGGTGTCTAGCTTGAGAAACGCAGCAGGGGTCTCGCTCTGTCGCTCGGCAGAGGGAGGGAGTGGGGAGGGAGGAGTGAGGGAGGGGGGCCAAGCTGTGATAACAAACTCCATTCACTTCAGAAATAACAACACGGCACTTAGAGTGAACCGCGGGCTCTTTTCCTCTGGGAGCCACTGATCTGCCCAAAGCAAAGGACTCCACTCATTTACTGTCATTAGCTGTTACATCACAGGATGGAGGCCTGGCTCGGCTTCGAACCGGATCGCTTATCTTCTCCTTTGCACTTTGCACACATGGACACACCTGCTTGTGCTCATGTACATATGCACAAAATATGTCAGCGTGTAAGGGAGCGTTGTGCCGCCACCCAGCATGAAGGAGAGAAGACGATGTTTGGCTTTAGAAACTTTTAAAGACCCCCTCTGATGAAAATCCTGTTTTTAACCTTCTTAACTTGTCTATCTGGGTTTTTTCACAGGCTACAAGACAAATCAGGAGTGACATAAGTAGTCAACGTCACGGCTGAAACTGAGTCAGACAGGATTTCACTTCTCACTGTTCTAAAGAACAATTATTTATAATTAAAGACAATTTTGTAGAATTTCCCTCCTCAGGTTTTCTGGGACAGCTGACTCCCATCTGTATGGAAGAGTAGCAACCAGTCGAGTTAATAAAAGAGTCCAGCGTGTTTAGCCAAGTTTCCGTCAGGAGAAAAACACAACAGTTCCTCATCTCTGAGTCACATTCATATTTATTCTTTATCCTTGAATGCTTTGAAAGGTGCCTTTAAATAGAATGCATTATTATTATTATTATTATTATTATTATTATTATCTCTCGTTAAACACTTGGATCATGTTGACCAGAGAGGGCGATGGAATAGCTGCTCTGGTAACATTAGCTAACAGGCCGGCTTGATTACCTCTCTTCGACTCAGGAAGTAGAGTGGTCGTCCACCAATTGGAAGATTGGCAGTTCAATTCCCGGCTCCTCCAGTCCACATGTCGATGTGTCCTTGGGCAAGATTAACCCTAAATTGCTCCATTTGCTGCGCCAACGATGTATGAGTGTGAATGAATGGTTCGTTTCCTCCTAATGAGCAGGTTGGTAACCCTGCTGCCATCAGTGTATGAATATATGTGAATGTTTGAATGAGATGTAGTGTAAAAGCGCTTTAAGTCATCATAACACTAGAAAAACACTATATAAGTGCAGTCCATTTACCGTCTTCTACTTCCTCTCACCTCTGAGCTCCAGTAGTGTGTTTCCTCCGGAGCTGCAGTCTACTGAGCACATCTCTAAACTTCATTGGAAGTGAGACGGGTGAATTCTTGATAATGTTCAGAAGCTTTGTTGGGCTGTACTGTCTTGTCCTAGTTCAGAGGGGTCAAACTCATTTTCATTCAAGGGCCACATACAGACCTGTTTGATCTCATGTGGGCCGGATCATTAAAAAGATGGAGGGATGGGAAGGAAGGAAGGACGGACGGACAGACGGACAGAAGGACAGAAGGAAGGAAAAAAGGAAGGAAAAAGGAAGAAAAGGAACGAAGAAATGAAAAAAGGAAGGAAGGAATGAAGAATGGAAAAAATGAAGGTAGGAAGGAAGGACATATGGAAGGAAGGAAAAGAACACCGGAAGGAAAGTGGGCCAGATTGGACCCCTCAGCGGGCCGGTTCTGGCCCACGGGCCGCATGTTTGACACCCCTGGCCTAGTAGCTCTGGTCATCATTTTAACTAACGCTTACACTCTTTACACCATGACTGGGAGCAAGAGAAGCCGCTGCATCGCTGTGAGCCACCATGAATATGTTTGCATATTCATATCAAACCATATAAGACACACGGTATTGTTCCAAGCAGAGTATCTTTATATCCATCTGCTAGCAACTGATGATTTCGCTCATCCACATCCCAGCATGCAAAGCTCACCTGGCCACAGGACCTGGTTTGCTCAATCTTGCAGAGTGCGTCTTGTAGTTGGGTCGGATTGCAGTGGGACGATGATTTCCTTTGAAAACAAACCACTTCCAGAGTTCATTTGGGGGACCTGACTAAGACCACATCCTCTAAGGACCTGAGTGTGATTACTATGTTCAGACCGGCTCAAACCGATTGCACCAAGGAGAAAAACAAACAAGTGTCTGATTCAGCCTTTCATAACAGGTCTGGAAACGTTGTTAGTCTTTCCCTGAATCATGCAGCATCCATAACTGTACTTTTATTTCCAGTTAAATCACCATTAGCATGAATCAAAAGGAACGCATCTGGGCTGATGAGGGCCCAGTACAAACATGCACTCACCTGTACCTCTGTTTTTTGGCAGTGTTTATGGTCTTAGTATCTGTATGGAGTTTCATATGAGTCACACGAGGTCTGAGCTCTGAGTCTCAGACCTCTAAGCTCGCTGAAGCTCAAACCCATCCTGCTTAGGTTAGGTCAACCCTAAACACCGGATGACTTTGAGGTCATCGCTCCACCCTGACCAGAGTTTACAATCCAGTCATTTCTTTTTGTTTTCAAATCTTGTATTTTATATTTTAAAGAAGAACTGAATCAATCAAACTTAAGATATATATATCACCTTTCATACAGAGTTCAAAGTGCTTTACAGTTAGTTGATTGACAAGCTGATAATAAGACAGAACAAGTGATAAAATTACATAATAATAATAATAAAAGCAATAAAAACAAAACTTGAGACAAATGCATGCAAGAGAAAATATAAATGGTAAAAATGCTTTAAAATGTTTAATAAAATAAGTTAAAAAAACAAATAATTAAATAGATAAAGAATAATTAAATAAATAAGTAAAATGAGAAAAGATTTATTATAAGTTAGAGTTTAAAAAACAGGTTAAAATAGATTAAAAAAGACCAAAAAAAAAGTTTAATAAATGCTGGGCTAAAGCTATAGGTTAAGAAAGAGACTAGTTCAAAGTGCTTTACAGTTAGTTGATTGACAAGCTGATAATAAGACAGAACAAGTGACAAAACTGGGGACCAATGCACGCAAGAGAAAATAAAAATGGTAAAAATGCTTAAAAACAAATAATTAAATAGATAAAAAATAATTAAATTAACAAGTCAAATAAGAGAGAATAAGAGAAACAGGTTAAAATAGATTAACAAAGACAAAAAAAGACCAAAAAAATGTAAAATAGAAGATGAAGTTTAATAAAAGCTGGACTAAAGCTATAGGTTAAGAACAAGACTAAAAAAGACTTATTCTAGTGGACGCACCAGAAGGAGGAGATAGTCTCACACTCACAGCTTGTTTTTGTTTTAAATTCTGTAAATCATTATTTTTGGCATATACTGCCTTCCTCAGGACCCTGATGATCTTATAAAACACTGGCATGCAACCCTGAGGGCCCATTATTTGACTTCCAGTTCCACCGAAATGCTTTAGTGTTCGTAAGAAACGTGAAAAACCCTAAAAACTAATCCAGCAAGCTATTAATACGAGCAGAAAACACACACACACACACACACACACACACACACACACACACACAGAGAGAGAAAAGCCAACACTGTGAAAGTGCTTTGACATTATTATAGGCTTGCTAGTTAGCTTTAACAGCTGTTTCTCCGCTAGCTTTTTGTCATTTTTCATGTCAGCTGCTACAAACAGGATGAATAAATGTACAAAGGGTTGGAACACCCAGCTGTTTAAAGCTATTATTTAGCTATTTAAAGACTACCACAAAGCATATTCTGTTCTTTACCCAAAGCCTAAACAAACATGTTTTCCAGTTTTTTTTACTCAACAACATGTTTCTTTAACTTTCCTTTTTTTTTTTTTTTTTTCTCCGCCTGTCTTCCATTTTCCATTTTCCATTTTCTCTTTCCCTCTCTTTTTCTTTTCTCTTTTTTACTCATCCAGACCAGACGACGTGGACGTGGGTACCAAGAGCAAACAAGCACATCAGTCTAGAGGTCATCACGGGTCATCATCAGGTCGGAGGCCAGGGACCAGCCGGAGAGACTGTAGAAGCAGCAAGAAGAGAAGAGCGATGTTACTGTCGTGGTAATTATGATGAAGAGATTAGCATCACCGTGACCTTTGAACCCCGGGCTATGATTGCTGGGTAGAGTTTAGACTGCTGTCAACAACTGCTCCGTAACCCCCGAAAATGTCTGAGCAATAACATCATTTGTCTAAAGACCCTGGTGTTAAAGGATCAGTCGTCAAGTTTTTTGGACCACTTACCAGTACACAGTTATATTTACATACTTAATCAGCGAGGTTGCAGAGGTAAAAGTTTAATAGTTTTTTAATGTATGTGATCATACATGAAAATGCCTGTTATGTAAAAACCTTTTTCAGCATCGGTAAACATTAAAATCCTAGATGTAATTATTATTCCCTGTATTTAAAAGCCATTTGGAAGTGATGGCAGGTTAAAATCCTGTTTCATATTTGGATTATGGCTTGTTTTCATTTGTTGTCTCTAAAACTTGTGTACAGGCTGTAAAGGAGCTTTGTTTAGTTTATTTTAAAGCTGACTTTGCACACCACATTTGCAAGATAATCTTCATAATATTTGTATATTTAGGAACTCTTGATTATGATTGAAATAGTTTTATGGCCATGATTACTAGAACATTTGTTACAGATACAGTTTATCCTGGTGACGTGAGCTCAAACTTTCACTTTGTCCAACACAGAATACTTCAGAAATGAGTTAAAACTGCACTAAACATCCTGATTATGTAGTTCTGCTCCTCTCTATGGAGCTTTTGGTTTTATGGCCTCCAGCTTGACTCTTTTTTTGGTTCAGGAGCTTAATTAAACCCACTGTGTGCTCCGTCCCGGCACCAAATGGCAAGCGGATAGTTTATTAATTAATTAATTCAAGCTTTATTTAAACTTGAGAATACACTGAGTTGATACAAATCATTTACAATACAATCACAGTATGTTAATAATTACAATATTAATAAAAAACAATTTAGGAACAATTTAGAAAAAGAAAAAATAATAAAATGGAAAATAAATATAAATAAATAAGTAAAATAGTAATAACAATAATCAGAATATAATAACATAATATGCATCCAGCATCCTAAACTGACCCGTGGACACTACAGTATCTAGTTTCAGTGTATCCTGCAGCGTGTTTCATGAGTCTGGAGGACTAAAGCTAAAGTCAGGTAGTGTAGTGATACATCTAACAGTGTAAGAGCCAGATATGTTTCTCAGTAGTTGGTGCTGAGAAGGAGAGTTAATGTTAGAGTTAAGTTTCTCAGGTGTTATGTTTATAGCCCCGCTGCCTCTAAAGTAACCAAATCAATGAATACTTGTTAAACTAATTCTCATAATATTTGTATAGCACGCTGGTATAGCATTAGAATACCAAAATACTGTGAAATCATATTCTTTGTAGGTCACACCAAGAAAGTGCTGTTTTAAAAAATCATTTGCTTTTCCTACCTCTTTGAGGCCATGACAACATAAAACATGGATTTTCTTTCTCATTGACCCTAAATATGATGTTTTACAGACCTCATTCACACATCATTTGTACATGTTAGAGACTCGTGATTAAAAAAATGAATCTCAACTTCAAAAATGTCTCTTATGTCAGCAGTGATTTGTGTTATTCTTCATTTATACACTAGCTAGCACAACCTGTATCTATAGCAACCATAGAACAACCTGTATCTATAACAACCATAGAACAACCTGTATCTATAGCCATCATAGAACAACCTGTATCTATAGCAACCATAGAACAACCTGTATCTATAACAACCATAGAACAACCTGTATCTATAGCAACCATAGAACAACCCGTATCTATAGCAACTATAGAACAACCCGTATCTATAGCAACCATAGAACAACCTGTATCTATAGCAACCATAATGCAATCTGATCGTCTTTTTGTGCATTACATACCTCATACAAGAAGTTTGGGTTAAATAGATTTAGTTTTTGACTTCTACCAAACAGATGAGCAGACTGTTGTGAAGAGGTTTGTATTATTGCACGTGTTATTGTTGATGTCAACTTTTTTTAATGGATTTAACACTTAAAAGTCTAAATTCCTTCATAGCGAACCCCTCTTCCTGTCTGTTATTTGACTGTTTATATCTGTGTCCGTGTGATTGTGACACTGCTTGTTCCCCATGTTCCTGTCTGCAGTGCAGTACATGTCCAACGCATATACACTTCATGTAATAGTACATGATGAATACTTCCTGCACTCCTTCGGCGGTGATGTGATCCTCAGCAGCAGCCTTTTATTTAGATGTAGCAGGAGAGCTGCGCCCTCCAGCTCGCCTGCTGTATTTACACAGTCTGTCAGATCCTGAGAGACATAAACCTTCTGAGACGTCGCTCATTGCCTCGCATTCCTTCCAGAGAGCTGCTGATGGGAGGGGAGGGGAGGTAGTTAATGGCACAGGTGAGCATTGCTGTGGTATGTGTGTATGTGTCTGTCCATATGCGAGCCATCAGACGCAGACACGTACACATATATATTGCTCAATCAGCTGCTTAAAAGCACGCAGACACATTGGGATGGAATTAATACACTTCAGTGTGCAGTGAACTCCCATCACCTGTTTCTGCTTTTATAATGATTTTCATACCATACAGATGTGTGAGTGTGCACACTGATAGCAGGTGATTAATTAAAGGTCCCATGTTTAGGATTTAGTGGCATGCAGCAGCAGTGAGGTTGCAGAGTATGTGCTTTGTTTGTCTGTTCTGGGCTACTGTAGAAACATGGCGGCCTGCTTTCTATATGGATATGAAGGGCTCCTTCTAAGGAAATAAAAACATGATTATTGGTTTCCGGTGATTAAACAATAATGAAAACATACTTTTATTATATACAATTGCCGACAATAGATCCCCTTAATCTGATATGCACTTATAGATAGCTTCCTGGATGGATGATGAGAACACTGAGACTGAAACATGAAACAGGCATATATATATATACTGTAAAAACCAAAATCATGAGCTGAAGAGGCTTGATTAATTTCAAACTAGGAGCTTCAATGTTAAAATACTAAAATATGATTATTGCTGGTCTGAAACAGGATGGAAATGATGTTCTGAAGTGTCAAACTTAAACATGTTACCTATATCTATTAACCTGACTTTCACACTTGTGATTTTTACCATGCTACATAACACTGCCACACTAACTGTCGGCCTTACATCATCCAGTATGAATGTAATTCCTTTAAAGCTTCGGTGTGAATACTTCACTGTTTTTCAGGTCATCGTTTGACACTGCTGAAGCTCACGGGCGCCTCAGATACCTCCCAGGCTGTAGTCAATCACCTGAAAGGGTCAGCCCGCATGACAAGGGTGAGGGTCAAAGGTCGGCGATGTTCGTTGTTGCAACCGACCACTGGCACAGTCAGTGTCCTCAGGGGGGCCGCAGTGACCCAAATGAACCTTGACTCTGCCTCGTTGGATAACCGGCACCAACGGTAGGCAACACAAATCACCTAAACAGATCGCTCTTAGATACATGCCCTTAAAAGTACACACACCCACACTGCAGCCACACACACACACACACCCACACACCCACACACACACACACACACACTCACAATAGCTTGACAGGTCTGCGTCAGCTCTTCAGAGGTTGCTTAGCTCTAACCTCTGTGTGTCTCAGTAAACAGTGTTTTGAACTCAAGAGTATGAAAGAAGTTTATGCTCCTGCTGCTTGTTCTTTTTAAGCTCAAACACTTTCAATACATATTTATCTAACAGCAAAAGACACTAAGAAAACACACAAAAAACACCCATAGAGTACCTACAGTATAACACACACACACACACACACATACACACCCAATCGGTACACACACACACAAGGAGAGCCTTAAAATGACTCAACCGAGCACAGATTACCTCTCATCTCTGTCAATGGAAGGTTCCCCCCCCCCCCTCTTTCTGATTTCGGGACCTTTTTTGGGGCTTTTAAGTAAACTAATCTTTGAGCAAATACCACAGGCTGTTTCTGAAGTCTGCACATAATAGAAAGTCTTAATATATCTGAATAAGAGCAAACAGACTCAACAAGAGGGCTCGCTGGAAGTTTGGGATCAAAGCTCCGGGGCACAAAGGCAGAGATTTAGCATGTTAGACTGATCGTCACTCTTTCACAGCCAAAGTATTGTCTCTGTGTTTCTCTCCCTCAAGTTCTTTGAATTCCTGCTCAGTGTAAAACGCTTATTGTTATCCGTGGGTTTTACCGCCGCAAACCGTGTTCTTAAACATCTCTACTCTACCCTTTCAGACTCCCCTCTATTGAAGGAAAGATTAAAAAAAGAGAGCCGGGGAGAAGAACATCAAACAGACTAACATTGTGGGTTGGTGTTTTTGCTGTTGGGTTTATTGTCGACAGACCTGACCTGGGTGTAGTGAATCCGAGCCCGCTTGCAAACACCTATTTAGTGTGGTTGTGTTTTAAGTGGTTGATGGGCCCAGTTGCCATGTATACTGGGCGTGCTCCAGGTGTATTTGTACAAGATGCTGAGTTTCTGTGTACATAAGCTGGTTGTCTCTTCGTCCCGGCTCCACTTTATTCTTATAGTCGCTAAAAAAGTGATGATTTTTTTGGCACGATCCCCTCCGGTTTGTCATCATAGATCCCGATGGAGAGGTTGAAACATTGCACAACACGGCATTTAAATTATTTTGTTTCCAAGGTAGCAGCCCTGGAGTTATCGCCCTCCCACATTACACTTAAACAAACAGGTTTCATTGTTGCGATGGCCAATCAGTACAAACCCTGTGGTTAATTTGTTTTATTTCGATTCATTAGAGACTATTACACACTGCTTCCATCTGATCGTATCTGATAAGCGAGCTGAGCTGTCGATTGTCCGTTCATTTATCTTCAGAAATCTCTGCCTCCATCTCCCCGTCACAGCGTGTGGGAGGATTAAACCACTCTGATGTTTGTACAGCACACCTGTGCAAAGCAGGTTACTCTCATGTGGAACATTACCAGTGGAAGTTTGTGTTGAGCTCATTTGGGTCACGGACTTGAGTAATTGATCTCACATTTTACTGTCCACCACGAGCAGCACCATGTTTAATGTTGAATTTCATCCATAGCAAATAAAAGTACATTTTAGTTTATAACACAGTGTTTAAATTTACAGATTAAGAAGATTTATCAAGTTTAAATGACTTCAATTGAAGGACTGAGGAGCTCCAAGATTATATTTTTACTTTTAGTGAAGAAAAAAAAATCAAGCAGAGTAAATACAGTCAGTTACACACTTAAACACATTATACTGTATATATCCTTAAAGCCTAATACATCTATTTAATACATTTCCTTCATCATAAAACATTTGCAAAGCAGATTCTTTTTAAAGTTTTGAATCCCACATTCTTTACTAAGTAGTAGTCTTCTCCTCCTCTTCCTTTTCTTGGTGTATTACCAGTTTTTCTTTCAACGTTTTATTACAACCAACTGTTCATCAGTAGCCCGACCAACCAGACAAATCTACAAACTCGTGTTTTATTTGCTCTGGCAGATGTGCTCGGCCCCCCTCCTGTTCAGACAGATTTCTGGCCGACCTGGTCCGGGTCAGGCCAATTATAACCGTTCATCTAATATGTGATGGCTTTGATATAGAGGAGCACCGTCGAGCACCGTTTTTGTATTTGCCATCGCAACTGGAAGGTATATTGTCTCTAAAAGAAGAACAAACTACTGCACTTAAAGCTTCAGTTGATAGGAAAGATGCGTTTGCTGTACTTCTGACAACATTTCACACGTTTCGTTGCTCTGATTGGGGTTATGGGTCTATCCTATTGGTTCCAGAGGCATTTTGGTTTGCTCACTGAAAGGGTTAAACGCCAGGCTAACTCTTTAGAAGAACATGAAGGTTCCCCCTCACAAACAAAATGGGGATGCTCCTGTGAGGACACAGTACTGATAATGGTCAAAAAGTAAGTGGATATCTTTGACGCATATCATACATACATATTGAGGCTTTTTTCTGAAATCTATATGCATGATTTGGTTGAATTCAGTACATACACACACCTTGGTATCGAAGCCTTCAGCTTGGTGAAACTGAAATTGGGATTTTGTGCCCCATGAAAGGATTGTCACCACCACACTCCTCTACCTGTGAAGGCTTGAAACTCTCTCATCAACTAATATTGACTGTATGATATTTACTGACATAGAGCTGTGATAGTATAACACTGTGTAGACATGCATGCAACATTAAATACTCTATTAAAGTCTATTAATGATGATATATTAATAAACAATAACTAATGTTCTAATATTTTTTAGGGCCCCTGTCAATCACGGCCCTTTAGATTCATCCTAACTCCCCCCTCCCCCTTGATAGTCTGCATGGTTTAGCTAAATTTGAGTCCAGTAGATAGGACATAAGTAGTTTGACCTCGACATCGAAGCCTTCAGCTCGGTAAAAACCTGAAATTGGGACTGAAAGGAAGCAGAACGCTAGCGTGGAAGAAATCCAGGAAAGAAAGGCAGGAGGCTCCGGACACGGTGATAAAATATGACTATACCGGAAATGTTTTCCAGGAATGGGAGAGAAGCGCTGGGACAAGTGTATCACATCTACTACGAGAGCACTTTGAAGGGGATTAAAAAGATACTACTGAGAGATTTATGACAGTTCCAGGAACTTTTGCGCCCCCTCCTCCCCCTCACCCCTCTCTTCTTCTCTTGTAGTACAATATTTTAAAGGATAAGGCTTGCAAATAATGATTGGATCAACTAACAAGTACTGTATGTGTATATCCGAAGTCTGGTGTATCTTATCCTTCGGGGGCCGTAGACCTCCACTGTTGTCCAAAAACTATTAAAAACATGACTGCTGCACTGGGTGACATCGCCATGGTGATTGTTTCCAGCTGATACACTGAATAACATCTACTAAATATAGCATCCAGCTGTTTTAGGAAAATAGTTACCTTCATGATAAAAACTATAAGTGCATATGATTCAGTAGACAGGAGTTGGTTTGGGGTTGAAAGCCACAAACAGGAAGTCAGGAAGTATTGAGAAATTGAGGATTAACACTTTATTTGTTTGGTGACTTAATGAGAAAATATAGAACCATGCTTAGTATGTACTTAGGACCTGTTTCATGTGGAAATATTATCTTGAAATAAAGATTTAATCCAGAGCTGAAGAAGCCAAAAAACAAATTTCAAACAAATTTAGCCAAAGATGCTTCAACTTTTCTTTTTTTTTTGACCTCCAAATCAACAAATCTGTTCCCGCCTTTCTCTTTTAGAAGTTGTCTCTGTCTTTGCTAATCTTTTTTTCTTTTTAATTTTTTTTTTTTTTTGTATGTGTCAGTACTTCACACACTAATCAACTTTTTGGCAAACAAGGCCTGATCATTCATTTACAGATTACACCAGAGCTTTTTTATTCTCTGTTTGATGGGATTAGTGGAAGATTTTAACAAACGTGAATGGCAAACTTTTCATCTCCCCCTCTTCCTCCCTCCCTCCCTCCCTCCCTTCCTTCCCTTCCCTTCCCTTCCCACTCCTCCACATGTCTGCACTCAGCTTGTAAGATCCTCTGTGCCACCACCTGCATCGCTTTAATTGCCCAAACTTTCACCGGAGCTTGGCAAGAGCTCACGGTGCTTCCTGGCACATGATAACTTGTTATTTTTCAAAGGTCAGGTTAAGGGATGCAGGATAAAGTATGATGCGGTCGGGATTGTTGCAGCATGCCAGCGGAGGTCATGAACTGTGTTTGGAATATTTTAGTCTGTTTCACCTGTCTGTTGTTGATGTCAGTGTTACTGTGTGTTATTTCTGCCTGTCAAACAATAGACTGACACTTGCAAACAGAAACCGAACGCCCTTTTGAACTCTCCCAGGAACCGTTTCACGTAATCAGATGTACAGACATTCCTTCTTCATTTTCACATGAGGAACCTCGCTAAAAATTTTTAATTCCTGGTTCCTCAATAATTCGTTTTTTCGGTTTTGTTTTTTGTTTCCTTTTCCGAAAATTAAATCTCAAGCAAAGTCGTCGCCTTTTGATCTGTCATCAGGCTTATTTCCTTTATCTTTACAGTCGCAGCAATGCAGTGAAAAATCCGACAAACATTTACTGAAACCCCAAAGTTCCTGATTAATATTTCCCTGGGTCCAGTTCCTCCAACTGCTGGTTACTGCTGGTGTATGAAGGAAGGAACAGACATGTAATATATGTTATAGGCTTTAGACTGCAAGGCATCAGCAGGACAGCTCTGTGGTCATAGGCTTTAAAATACAATTAATAGAAATCCACTTTAGAGCCAAACAGAACTAAACATCTATCTTGTCTTTTTAGCTAACCTGTTAATTTGATTTATTTTTATTTAATTTACTGGGATCATGTTTATTAATCAAACAATAGTTGGAAATCAGTCAGAGTTAGACTATAGAAGGTTATTTTGTTATCTCTTGTCTCAGGCCAGATGTTAAAAATGCAACCTAAAAAAAAACTAAAAGCACATCTTGTAAAAGTCACAACAGAATTAATGCACACAGACTAAAAACAGTGAACATTCATCAATCAAACAATTTCAGACATAATACAATGTGATTAACAGCAATAGATACTAAGTTTAACCCTCCTGTTGTCCTCGAGTCAAGGAAGGAAAGGAGGAACAAGGAAGGAAGGAAGAAAGGGAGGAAGTAAAGGAAGGAAGGAAGGAAGGAAAGAAGGGAGGGGGAGAAAGGAAAAGAGGGAGGAAGGAAGGAAAGAAGGACAGAGTAAAGAAGGTAGGGGGGAGGAAAGAAAGAGAGAAGGAAGGAAAGGAAGGAAGAAATGGAGGAAAGGAAAGAAGGGAGGAAGGAAGGAGGGATGGAAGGAAGGAGGGAGGGAGGGAGGACGGAAGGAAGGGAGGAAGGAAGGAAGGAAGGAAGGAAGGAAGGAAGGAAGGAAGGAACAGTAAAAACACACAGGGTCAAAGGGAGGTTAAAAAAGGAGACATAAAGGGAAAGGCTAAATAAAGACAAAGCAGACAACAGGAAGGCAGCACAAACAATAAATAAAATAGAAAAAAATGTTACAACTATATTACATAATTGTTGGTATTTATTCTTATAACCCATTTTGTTGACAAGAATAACTCCAGAGATACAGACACAGTGCCAGACAGGTTTAAAACAAGTCCTGAGTTTAACCTGTTATTAGTATTATTAAAGCAGTTATTTGGAAGTGAAAATAAAAGTGTATGTAAGGGTGTATTAACCTTTACATGCACTTTTGTTTTCACTTCCAAATAACTCTCTAACTTTCCTTCTTTGTAAACCTCCTTTTAGATGTTGTTGAGCTGGAGTCTCTCCTGGTAGCGCCGCCATGACAGCATTTACCACAGCAGTGTGCACAGTGTGTGATTATAGTCAATGTTTTGGATTAGTGGTCTTCACTGCTTCAAAATTCATGGGCTGATCTGAAACTGACTTGTGGTGAAATTACTCGAACCTTATGAGGAAAAAAAAATAACAAAAAGAAGACAACCTGAGCCAAAAATGCTCCAAAGACAGTCAACTTCAACACTGTCAGGATAATGAGCCGCTAATTCATAAGCAGACACGGTTTAAAAGCTCGGACTAGTCCTACCCGGTTATACAGGACTGTAGATCAGAGACCCTTAACACTTAACCCTCCTGTTGTCCTCAGGTCAAGGAAGGAAAGGAGGAAGGGATGAGGAATGGAGGAAGGAAGGAAAGAAGGAAGGAAGGAAGGAAGGAAGGAAGAGTCCAAAGAGATGGGGTTAATTTGATCCGGGAGGACAACAGGAGGGTTAAGGGGAAAAAAAACAAAAAGGTGAAAGTGAATCATCATTTATATCAAAGAAAGGAAGGAAGGAAAGGAGGAAGGAAGGAAGGAAGGGAGGAAGGAAGGAAGGAAAAGAGTAAGGAGGGAGGGAGGAAGGAAGGAAGGAAGGAAAGGAAGGAAGGAAAGGAGGAAGGGAGGGAGGAAGGAAGGAAGGAAGGAAGGAAGGAAGGAAAGGAGTAAGGAGGGAGGAAGGAAGGAAGGAAGGAAGGAAGGAAGGAAGGAAGGAAGGACGGAGGGAGGGAGGAAGGAAGGAAAGCATGGAAGGAAGGAAGGAAGGAAGGAAGGAAGAAAGGAAAGAAGTAACAGTCAAACAGACGGGGTCAATTTGACCCGGGAGGACGACAGGTGTTTTAATAAACAAAAAAAAGAGACGGTTCACATGTTCATTGGGTAATAAAGGAGGTTAAAGGTTAAAGCTGAGAGCAGCAGACAGTGTAGGCGTATGAGAGTATGAGAAGGTACTCAGAGCAGCATTACACATTTTGTTGTTTCTTGTCTTTGTGATGATGTCTTACAGATTTGTTGACAGAAGGAAAAAATGTGAAACAAAGCCGGCCTTAACCTTTAAAGCTCATTCTGTCTCACACAAAACAGATGAGCCAATTACATGTTGGAGCACTGTGATGAGTTTATTACTAAATATGTTCTTTTATTGTGAAAATCCCATTCTTAATACTGTACTTTAACCTTCCTGTCGTCCTCCCCGGTCAAATTGACCCTGTCTGTTTTGACTGTTCCTTCCTTCCTTCCTTCCTTCCTTCCTTCCTTCCTTCCTTCCTTCCTTCCTTCCTTCCTTCCATGCTTTCCTTCCTCCCTTCCTTCCATCCTTCCTTCTTTCTCCCTCCCTCCTTCCTTCTTTCCTCCCCTCCTTCCTTCTTCATCCCTACCTTCCTTCCTCCCTGCTTTCCTTCCTTCCTCCTTTCCTTCCTTCCTTCTGTCCTTCCTCCCTCCCTCCCTCCCTCCTTCTCCCTTTCTTTCCTGCCCCCTACCTTCCTTCCTTCCTTCTTTCCTCTGTCCTCCCTCTCCTTCCTCCTTTCCTCCTTCCATCCTTCCTTCCTTCCTTCCTTCCTCCCTCCTTTCCTCCTTTCCTTCCTTCCATTCTTCCTTCTTTCTCCTTTCCTTTCTTCTCCCTCCCTCCTTTCCTTCCTTCCTTCCTCCCTCCCTCCTTCTCCCTTTCTTTCCTGCCCCCTACCTTCCTCCCTTCCTTATTTCCTTTCCTCCCTTCCTTCTTTCCATCCTTCCTTCTTCCTCCCTCCCTTCCTTTCCTTCCTCCCTTCCTTCCTCCCTCCTTTCCTTCCTTCTTCCTCCCTTCCTTCCTTGACATGAGGACAACAGGAGGGTTAAAAGATGAAGTTGAAGGCTTTGAGGATGGTGTTAAAGTAGAAATATTTTGACCTTTAAAAGTTGTTTTTATTTGAAATACAGTATCACATGGAGCCACAATGGACAGCTGCTTTTATTTCTCAGAATGTCGCAGCTTTAACCAGAAATGTGTTTGAATAAGAGGTCATGGGGCTTTTCCTGGGAAGCAAACATTGACAGCCAAGCATGCAGCGCTGCAGGTGTGCACACACATGCACGACGGCCGACGGTGTCAAACTCTATCAAGGTGTTGAGTGTATACCGATGGATGGCACGCAAGTTTATTTATATATATATATCATTTGTCTACCTCTGTAATTTTTTTGTGTAGTACGTGGTTGTGCACAAGTGGGTACGTGTGTGTATTTATGTGTGTGTGTGTGTGTGTGTGTGTGTGTGTGTGTGTGTTTGTGTGTGTGTGTGTGTGTGTGTGTGTGTGTGTTTGTGTGTGTGTGTGTGTGTGTGTGTGTGAAAACCCAGGTATGCTCTGCCACCTCTAATTAACTCGGTGGAGATATGTATGACTCAGCAGCAGTTGACAGCATAATCACCCTGTGGCTCACCTGTTTATACGCACAAACACACACACACACACACACACACACACATACACACACACATAGTGGTAGGCTGGCGAACCCTTTGTGAACCCCTGTGAGAGTTCTCACTCAGCATCAGGGTGAAACTCTGAGTCTTCCGTGGCAAATAAACGCAACTATAAAACGCAGGCATGCCATAACCCATCATTGACATGCTTGCCAATGTGTGTGTGTGTGTGTGTGTGTGTGTGTGTGTGTTTGTGTGTTTGTCTGTCTGTCTGATGTAACCTGTCAGCTCAGGTGCAAACAGAGGGCAACCTGCAGCCACAGGGAGGCAAGGAAATTGACGTTCAGGGGAAATTAATCAGCAGCTATTAAAAAGCGAAATAAAACATAAACAGACACAAAAAAACACCTCGGTTTCACAAAGCAGGAAATTAATTTTCATTTCCGTGTGTTTAGGCTTTCAATTAATCCGACACTCAGTTTATTAGTTTCTGCTAATGACTTTCAACAGCAGTACCTGGTGAGTTCAGGGCGTAAAGGAAAATTCCTTAACGCCTCGGATTAGATTAATCATTGGATTATATTAATCATACTGGCTATAATTAATCGGTAGTAATTCTATTGCTCACGATGTTTCTCACGGATACCGTCGCTCAGGTGATGGGTTGACACTGATTCACTGTATGTTTATTAACCTTCCTGTCATCCTCCCCGGTCAAATTGACCCCGTCTGTTTTTACTGTTCCTTCCTTCCTTCCTTCCTTCCCTCCTTCCTTCCTTCATCCCTCCCTTCTTTCCTTTCCTCCCTTTCTTCCTTCCTTCCTTCCTTCCTTCCTTCCTTCCTTCCTTCCTTCCTTCCTTTCCTTCCTCCCACCCTTCTTTCCTTTCCTCCCTTTCTTTCCTCCCCCTACCTTCTTTACTCTGTCCTTCTTTCCTTCCTTCCTCCCTTCCTCTTTTCCTTTCTCCTTCCCTCCCTTCTTTCCTTTCCTCCCTCCCTTCTTTCCTTTCCTTCCTCCCTCCCTCCCTTCTTTCCTTTCCTCCCTTTCTTCCTTCCTTCCTTCCTTTCCTTCCTCCCTCCCTTCTTTCATTTCCTCCCTTCCTCCCTTTCTTCCTTCCTTCCTTCTTCCTCCCTTCCTCCCTTCTTTCCTTTCCACCCTTTCTTCCTTCCTTCCTTCTTCCTCCTTTCCTTCCTTGACTCGAGGACTTTTAGTCTACTTTTAGTATATTTATAGAGATGTCCTCCCTTTTTTTTTTTTTGGGTCCCAATCCCCATTTAACTCCTTTATTTTTGAATATCTGCTGGAACCAATGGCGTCCACTTTGACATTCACCCAAATGTTGATTAAATACATATGTGATACATTGGAATAACAGGTGTCTCCTACTAAATTTGGCCTTGACCTAATTTTTTATGAGCCTCTTGATCCAAAATCCTGACAGTTCTGGTTCAAAATGCAAATGTAACTGTGCAAGTGCAACTCCTTAAATCCGAGTTATAAATAAGACAGAAGTCACTCAGCTGGTGTTGCTGGAAACACTTAACGATCGTAGAGTTTCGTTAAGGAGTGGAGGCTCTTCACAAATGATCTTTGGCTGACTGCAGACCTGCTTGGAGAGAGAAAATGAACCTCACAACAGGCAGCAGCAGCATTTATTTTGGCCTTCCATAAAGTTAGTCACAGATTTAACATTAATTAGTAAATGGACAGATAGATTTTATATGGATTAGACAGATGTTCTGCCAGGTTTGGTCTCCAGCGTTTCACATTCCCACACTTAAATTGTCACTTAAACGTTTGATTGGGTTTTATTTTATATTTATTTTTGATACTGATCATTTAAAATGATGTTGAATTGAATTGAATTAAATTGTCTTTATTGTCATTTCATTGAGGTCGAGATTTAAAACAGCTCCATTCTCAATCATCACACACACACACACACACACACACACACACACACACACACACACACACTCCTCTCCTTCCTTCTTTCTCCCTCTCCTTCTTCTCTCCTTTCTCCCTCCCTCTCTTCCTTCTCTCCTTCCTTCTTCTCTTTCCTTTCTTCTTTCCTCCCTTCCTAACCTCCTTCCTTGACTCGAGGACAACAGGAGGGTTAAAACACCTGGCTACTGTAGTTTTTTTTGTAAACATTACTAAAATAGGAGAATAAGACACATTTGTTGGGGACTACTTTTAGCGGTGGATGAATACAGATTTGGTGCTATAGTGCCATATTAGTAGTTGTGGACAAAACAGCAGAAGCCTTGGACTTTGTTGGGGTTTATTGTGCATACCATGTTCCAAAAGCACCTTTTTGGTCATGTTTATTTATCTATTTCTCTTTTTATGTCTAAATAACACCCATTGACGCACTCACTTGATTGATTTATTTTGCCTCTGTCTCACAAGACTCAACTGTGAAAAAGTGGCTATATCAGTGTTTTCACATGTTTTGGTCCATTTGCATCAAATTGTGCAAGTTCTATACTGCTGCTGCGGCTGGCAGTTAAGTGTTTTACATTTTTGAAGTGTTTGCACTGAAACTTAGCGTCTTAAACTCCCCAAGGGTGCCGACGTCCTCAGCCGACATTACTGTATTTCAGAGGCAGTGGTGGGTTTAGTTTTGAAATGAGTAAGACATCCATTGGTGCCACGTCATGATAGCTTGTTGGGTATGAAAATGGTTTCTATGGAGACCCACAAGTCGCCCACTTTATGCTAATCCTATGCAATTTTGGGCAAAAACCATGTAGTTTTTTGCATGGAGCCCATTGTAAAAGTGGTGTATTTGATATATTTTGATGTATTTCTGCAAACTAAACAGCTTTGGAATTACATGAATTGGGTATGACTCATGTGGGTTGAATGAGACTAAGTGTATTCATGT